>NC_084739.1:77892807-77963813 GCF_033978785.1 Entelurus aequoreus
GGAGCTAGCATAACACGTACCGTACCTACGTGCGCGTCACGTACGTAACTTTTTAAAAATATATAAGCTTTATGAACCTTGGGTTAGGTGAACGGTCTTTTGGGCTGAGTGATTGTGTGTGTTGATCAGGTGTTTGAATTGTATTGGCGTGTTCTATGGAGCTAGGAGCTAGCAGAGGAGCTAGGAGCTAGCATAACAAACACGCAGGTGTTATTATGCAGGATTAATTTGTGGCATATTAAATATAAGCCTGGTTGTGTTGTGGCTAATAGAGTATACATATGTCTTGTGTTTATTTACTGTTGTAGTCATTCCCAGCTGAATATCAGGTCACCCCCGGCTCTCACAGCATCTTCCCTATCTGAATAGCTTCAACTCCCCACTAGTCCTTCACTTGCACTTTACTCATCCACAAATCTTTCATCCTCGCTCAAATTAATGGGGAAATTGTCGCTTTCTCGGTCCGAATCTCTCTCACTTCATGCGGCCATCATTGTAAACAATAGGGAACTTTGCGTATATGTTCAACTGACTACGTCACGCTACTTCCAGTAGGTGCAAGCCTTTTTTTTATCAGATACCAAAAGTTGCAATCTTTATCGTCGTTGTTCTATACTAAATCCTTTCAGCAAAAATATGGCAATATCGCGAAATGATCAAGTATGACACATAGAATAGATCTGCTATCCCCGTTTAAATAAAAAAAATTCATTTCAGTAGGCCTTTAATATCAACATGTCAGCTTTTTCTCAATACATTGACCTTTTGGTCCCATTTCTTACATTTTTACTGTTGTTTTTTTGGGGTTAGATTTTATTTTGACACTTTGGAGACCACTGATCTAAACTCTTTCCACTGCGAGCCGTATACTGAAAATCTAAAGATGTGCAAGGTCACTTTAATATTTTGTATATATTTAAAGGGGAACTGCACTTTTTTTAAAATGTCACCTATCGTACACAATCATGCAAGACATGACGATGGATGGATTTTTTTTTTCAATACTTTCTAACTCGTAAATAAAAGTAAATAAAAATCTGCATTTGGGCCGGGCAATATATCGAGTTTGTAATATATAGCAATATATTTTTAAACAAGATATGAATTAAGAAAATATTGTGATATCGATGTGATTTATTTCACGTTAAAATGACCAAACACCGCTTATTTGTGGTGTTCCTTGATTCTCCCTGAATTGATTAACATAGACCCCGACTTAAGCAAGTTCAAAAACTTATTCGGGTGTTACCATTTAGTGGTCAATTGTACGGAATATGTACTGTACTGTGCAATCTACTAATAAAAGTCTCAATCAATCAATCAATCAATCAATCAATCAATCAATCAATCAATCAATCAATCAAACACTCGCTCCCTTTCATGAGCAACTAAGCCCCTCCTCTTCCTCCTTCCAAGACATGCTTGCATCTGTAAGAACATTCATGATTGGCTGCTTGTTTATTATGATGAGTCACGATTGGTTGAGATTAGGCCAATCAGAGGGCGGGTCATGGAACCAGGAAGGGAAATCACAACAGACATCCCAAATGACGACAAGTCATAGTGAAGTGAAGTGAATGATATTTATATAGCACTTTTTCTCTAGTGACTCAAAGCGCTTTACATAGTGAAAGCCATTATCTAAGTGACATTTAAAGCAGTGTGGGTGGCACTGGGAGCAGGTGGGTAAAGTGTCTTGCCCAAGGACACAACGGCAGTGACTAGGATGGCGGAAGCGGGGATCGAACCTGGAACCCTCAAGTTGCTGGCACGGCCGCTCTACCAACCGAGCTATACCGAGCTATAGGAGAGAAGAGCAATTTATATATAAAAAAAACTAGTGGAAGATGGCAGAGAATGGATTCTCTTCTTTAGAAATTTCTTTTAGCGATGTAGACGACATCCAGGAAAGCCACAATGTGTTTACTTGGCCACATTTGGACAAATGTATGCGTCTGGATAAAACATTCATTTGATTTAAACTATTAAACTATCAATCGATTTAAACTATTATACAAAGTTGGGGTCTGGTTCAAATATAGAGATGAGGGTCTTTAATTTGACCTGCTACTGTACTCTGTCTCAAAGTGTTAACATGTACTCAATGTTTCCTTACCATTATTGCTATGTTGTCTATTACCATTATTGCTTTGTTGTCTATTACCATTATTGCCATGTTGTCTATTACCATTATTGCCATGTTGTCTATTACCATTATTGCTGTGTTGTCTATTACCATTGTTGGTATATTCATTATTCCTACATTGTTGATAGAAATTATTGTTACAGTGTAATCATTTTATTGTTACCTGTGGTAATGCCACTATGATACAACATGTGTATTATAATCCTTGAACAAAGTAAGAGTGAAACTCATGTGAATAATCACTGATATTTTTATATTATTATGTGTTGTCAACTTTGTACTTTTTTTTATGTCATTGCCTGAAATAAATAAAAAAATGGAAAAAAAAAATGAAAAAAAAATTGTTTACCATGTAAGCCCAAATCCATATTTCGCACGAGAAATGCTGCTAAAAATGTATTATTTGCACTGTTATGTCATATATTTAACGTAGAAATAATGTTTTTAAATTTTATTTATGTTATGTAATTCTGTGCTACTTACACAGTTTATTTTCTGTGCTGTTAATACCCATCTTGACTAACTGGGTTAATTAAAGTGTCACTGACTGATTACAGTACAGTTGGCATTCACTTCAATATCACTGAATCTCGCTCAAAAATGAATATCTTTATATGTATACTTTCACCGAAAAATATATCGAGATATACCGTATTTTTCGGAGTATAAGTCGCACATGCCGAAAATGCATAATAAAGAAGGGGAAAAACATATATAAGTCGCACTGGAGTATAAGTCGCATTTTTTGGGGAAATGTATTTGATAAAACGCAACACCAAGAATAGACATTTAAAAGGCAATTTAAAATAAATAAAGAATAGTGAACAACAGGCTGAATAAGTGTACGTTATATGAGGCATAAATAACCAACTGAGAAGGTGCCTGGTATGTTAACGTAACATATTATGGTAAGAGTCATTCAAATAACTATAACATATAGAACATGCTATACGTTTACCAAACAATCTGTCACTCCTAATCGCTAAATCCCATGAAATCTTATACGTCTAGTCTCTTACGTGAATGAGATAAATAATATTATTTGATATTTTACGGTAATGTGTTAATAATTTCACACATAAGTCGCTCCTAAGTATAAGTCGCACCCCCGGCCAAACTATGAAAAAAACTGAGACTTATAGTTCGAAAAATACGGTATATCGGATATCGAGTTCAAGTAAAAATATATCGAGATATACCTTATCGTCCATATCACCCAGCCCTAGTCTGCATACAGTGAAGCCAATGGCAGGTTTGATTGAATGATTGAAACTTGTATTAGTAGATTGCACAGTACAGTACATATTCCGTACAATTGACCACTACATGTCCAGTGTGGCTAATATATGGAAAAAAAATATTTTCTTCTCAATTTTAGTGGGCACTCATATACCGGTGCGCTCTTTAGTTCGGAAAATACGATATTTGTGATTTTACCCGCACTTGGTGTTGTTTTCTGCTTTTCAGTACGTGTAACGTGTCGATTAGAGTTAGGCAGGTGTGGCAGACTTGATTTGTTTTTTTTGTGTGTCTCCTTTTTCCGCAGCCTGCATGAAAAGCTTAAAAGCAGAGGCCTTGTTTTGGTCGCAAGAGTGCAAAAAAAAAAAAAAAAAAAAGAGGCAGAAAAGGAGGAAAGCAGTTCAGAGAGCGGTTGGCGGCGGGGAGCCGCAGGTCAGTACGGCAGAGACCCCCGGCGTCCCCTCCGCTCCTGTGGGGCGGAGAAGGAAAGGGGGTGGTGGAGGGGAGGGGGTCGCTCGTCGGCAAAAATCAAACAGGACCCAATTATAGGAATCTCAACGAGTCAGTGAGCAGGGGAACTCTCTTACCTGGAAAACACAGAGGAATGTGCGTGCACTCCTCCAGCACACACACTCCAGACCTCAAAAGCATGCAAATACTGTGAACAGGTGCCACACACACACACACACACACGCACATACACACGCACGCACGCACACACCATGGCTCCTAAACTGTGTGAATGGTGATAATTAACATGACCAGGCCGCTGTGAAATTACTACTCTCGTCTGCTAATGAAGAAGATGACCTGAAGCGGAGAGACTTTTCCCATAGCATTGCTAACTGAGAGACTTTAAACACCACGCGGATGACAACGGCGGGCGCTGGACAATTGGGGCGAGGGAGGAGACGTCATGTAAAAAGCGCGTGACAATTATAGGCGATGGACACGGAGAATGGAAAGAAACACACACACAGAGAAATAGATGATGAAAAAGACAAAGAGAGAAAGTGCTATAGAGGACAGCAAAGAACAGAAGTGGACCTGTGACCTTAGATGAAAGAAACACTCACTGTGGGCTACAATTAGGGGTGGCAGGAGGGAGAGCATAGGTCAGGAGAACAGGGCGACACACACACACACACACACACACACACACACACACACACACACACACACACACACACACACACACACACACACACACACACACACACACACACACACACACACACACACACACACTCTCATAGTAGCCGAGATGATGTACTGTACAACAACAAAGTGTCTACACTGGAAGGCAGTGGCTTGGGAAATCCTGGTCAAATGCCCTGGTTGGATGACTTTAGTGTGGAGTAACTGATTCTGACCTCGACGATCCCCTTTCCACTAGAGGAGAGTAGGAGGTGCTCATCAGCGTCAATGCTAGTTTCTAGAGATGTCCAATAATATCGGACTGCCGATATTATCAGCCGATAAATGCTTTAAAATGTAACATCGGAAATGATCGGTATCGGTTTCAAAAAGTAACATTTATTGACTTTTTAAAACGCAGCTGTGTACACGGACGTAGGGAGAAGTACAGAGCGCCAATAAACCTTAAAGGCACTGCCTTTGCGTGCCGGCCCAATCACATAATACCTACAGCTTTTCACACACACAAGTGAATGCATCGCATACTTGGTCAACAGCCATACAGGTCACACTGAGGGTGACCGTATTAACAACTTTAACACTGTTACAAATATGCGCCACACTGTGAACCCACACCAAACAAGAATGACAAACACATTTCGGGAGAACATCCGCACCGTAACACAACATAAACACAACAGAACAAATACCCAGAACCCCTTGCAGCACTAACTCTTCCGGGACGCTACAATATACACCCCCCCCCCCAACCCCGCTCACCTCAACCTCCTCATGCTCTCTCAGGGAGAGCATGTCCCAAATTCCAAGCTGCTGTTTTGAGACATGTTAAAAAAAAAAATGCACTTTGTGACTTCAATAATAAATATGGCAGTGCCATGTTGGCATTTTTTCCCATAACTTGAGTTGATTTATTTAGGAAAACCTTGTTACATTGTTTAATGCATCCAGCGGGGCATCACAACAAAATTAGGCATAATAATGTGTTAATTCCACGACTGTATATATCGTTATCGGTTGATATCTCTATCGGTAATTAAGAGTTGGACAATATCGGAATATCGGATATTGGCAAAAGAGCCACTATCGGACATCTCTACTAGTATCTTTACCAGAGAACAGAGAGAAATTCCCTCTTCACAACAAAAAGATAAAGGTGAATTATTGTCATGGACAAAATGTCGTTTTTTGTCAATAAAACGCTTTTAATGGGCTTCGCTACACATCTTGAGGTTAAGTTTAGAACTCTGCCAATTACATGTTTGGCAGTTACAGGTGTGGCAGGTGAGAACAGGCCAACGTAACGTGATGTTAGCACCTGAGCTCCATTCACAATGCAGTGTAGGATGTCCAATTAAGACTTTTTGGTCAAATCCGATATACTATAGAGCGCACTGGGATATAAGCCCATCCATCCATCCATCCATTTTCTACCGCTTGTCCCTTTTGGGATCTTTTTTTGGAGCCTATCTCAGCTGCATTCGGGCGGAAGGCGGGGTACGCCCTGGACAAGTCGCCACCTCATGGCAGGGCCAACACAGACAGACAGACAACATTCACACTCACATTCACACACTAGGGACCATTTAGTGTTGCCAATCAACCTATCCCCAGGTGCATGTCTTTGGAGGTGGGAGGGGCCTATCCCCAGGTGCATGTCTTTGGAGGTGGGAGGGGCCTATCCCCAGGTGCATGTCTTTGGAGGTGGGAGGGGCCTATCCCCAGGTGCATGTCTTTGGAGGTGGGAGGGGCCTATCCCCAGGTGCATGTTTTTGGAGGTGGGAGGGGCCTATCCCCAGGTGCATGTCTTTGGAGGTGGGAGGAAGCCGGAGTACCCGGAGGGAACCCACGCAGTCACGGGGAGAACATGCAAACTCCACACAGAAAGATCCTGTGCCCGGGATCGAACTCAGGATTACTCAGGACCTTTGTATTGTGAGGCACATGCACTAACCCCTGTTCCACCGTGCTGCCGGGATATAAGCCGCACCCACTAAATTTTAGAAGAACAACATTTTTTTTCCCCATATTTATACGTTGTAAAATTAGTTATTTACACAGAAATATTTTGTAAATGTTTATTTACATACTTTAATTGTTTACAAACGGTGTCTGTAACACAGCAGTAAAACAGCTGACCAGACAAAACAGAAGTCATCGTCATGGACTCACTAGCTGCGGAAGCTAGCTCTCCAATCAGCTAAACAGACTCAATAACTCCACGGTGACGTTTTGGAGAATTTACAAAACTGGAAAAAATACAAAAAGAATGCCGTTGTAAGTTAATAACACGAACACAGACACTCGTAAAAGTGTTAGCATATTAGCTACTTCTACCAATGCTAGGGTCAGTACATTACGATAGCACGTACAAACATGGACATTATTAGTATCATTAACTTTAAATGGCTTTCCTTTCGTATTGTTTCAGTTTCATAAATTCACTGAAACGTCACCGTGGAGTTACTGAATCCGTTTAGCTGATTGGAAAACTAGCTTGCGCAGCTAGTGGGTCCATGACGATGACTTCTGTTTTGTATGATCATCCGTTTTACTGCCCTGTTACAGACACCGTTTGGAAACAATTAAGGTATGTAAATAAACATTTACAAAATATTTCTGTGTAAATAACTAATTTGACAACGTATCCATACACTGGTTAATATATTGTACAATTTTTTTTGTTTAGCGTATATACTGGTACGCTCTATAGTCTGGAAAATATGGTGATCTTATTTGCAGGTCAGTGCAAGTGTAGTGAGCTTTTAATCCAGCAGATAGCGCCATTATGAAACCGCAACCCAGAGTCAAAACAGCCAGTGAGTGTGCCACACGCTCACCTAGGCGTTATAAAAAGTGGATTACGTGCTCAGTGGCCTAGTGGTTAGAGTGTCCGCCCTGAGATGGGTAGGTTGTGAGTTCAAACCCTGGCCGAGTCATACCAAAGACTATAAAAATGGGAGCCATTACCTCCCTGCTTGGCACTCAGCATCAATGGTTGGAATTGGGGGTTAAATCACCAAAAATGATTCCCGGGCACGGCCACCGCAGCTGCCCACTGCTCCCCTCACCTCCCAGGGGGTGAACAAGGGGATGGGTCAAATGCAGAGGACAAATTTCACCACACCTAGTGTGTGTGTGACAATCATTGGTACTTTAACGTGCACCATAGTACCTTTTGGTGACAAAAACACAGTTCATTAGTGTTAAAGCTACAGACACACAACATGCACTAAAATAATGTATAAATCATCAGAATTTCATCATCAAGATTAGAGTTTGAACATCACACTTCCAATACAATATCGTGGCAGCCACAAAATGACTATAATGCGGGGGCTTTAAAAACACCACCGCTGTGGACAGATCACCCTTCCCTCCTTAGCAGCCTCCCTGGAAGAAGAAAGCCTGCTTTAATTTCATTAAATTCTACCTTGTGCATGCTAAACAGCACACTTAGACAGATAGGCAGTAAGACGGAGAAGGCTCAGGCCTCGCGGGCTGATAACGCGGACACGCGCTAATCAAAACAAGACATCAAGTAATCTAATCTGAATCGCTCACAATTATCAGCACGTTGGCCTCGGGGGCCAGTCGCGTTCCTTTGATCAATGTTTTCTATTAAAAAAAGTGTAAACAATTCAATATCTGCCGCCTGGGCGTATGCACGGGAGCGCCGTGTGCGACGGCGCGGGCGGGAGGGGGGTTGTTAGGCGACCGTCCTTGGGAGCGTCTGAGGAAATGAGGAGAAAGTCAGACAGGAGGGCTGGACACTTCAGAGCACAGGTGTCAGATAGTGTTGTAACCATACCAATATTTTGGTACCGCTACTAAAATTATTTTGATACTTTTCAGTACTTTTTTAAATAAAGGGGACCACAAAAAATGTGATTATTGGCTTTATTTTAACAAAAAATCTTAGGGTACATCAAACATGTTTCTTATTGCAGATAAGTCCTTAAATAAAACAGTGAAAATACAAGACAACTTGTCTTTTAGTAGTAAGTAAGCAAACAAAGGCTCCCAATTTAGCTGCTGACATATCCAGTAACATATTGTGTCATTTATCTACCTATTATTGTGTCAACATTATTAAGGACAAGTGGTAGAAAATGAATTATTAATCTACTTGTTCATTTACTGTTACTTTCTCTTTTAACATGTTAAAGTACCAATGATTGTCACACACACACTAGGTGTGGCGAAATGATTCTCTGCATTTGACCCATCACCCTTGATCACCCCCTGGGAAGTGAGGGGAGCAGTGGGCAGCAGTGGTGGCCGCGCCCGGGAATCATTTTTGGTGATTTAACCCCCCAATTCCAACCCTTGATGCTGAGTGTTCTATCTACACTTCTGTTCAAATGTAATAATCACTTATTCTTCTGTTGTTTGATACTTTACATTAGTTTTGGATGATACCACAAATTTGGGTATCAATCTGATACCAAGTCGTTGCAGGATCATACATTGGTCATATTCAAAGTCCTCATGTGTCCAGGGACATATTTCCTGAGTTTATAAACATAATATATATTTTAAAAAAACAAAAGAAGATGTTTTGATGCCAAAAAATATGGACGTAATCATAGTAGTATCGACTAGATACGCTCCTGTACTTGGTATCATTACAGTGGATGTTAGGTGTAGATCCACAAATGGTGTTTGTTTACATTTTGATGCCGGTGAGCTACAGTGTGTAGTGAAGCATGTTTAGCTATTCCTCGTCCTGCAGGGATGATACTTGTAAGAAACTTACTTTATTTGTCGCCATGGAGGCGAGGATTAGTGATTTAGACGTAGCTAAAACACTGCAGACTGCGGATGGACATTAGCCGCTAGCTAGCTAGCCATGTCTTAAAGTATCTCTTTCTGAGGGCGTTTCAGTGTTATAACTTCACCTTTATCGTTAGTCTTTAAGCCAAAATGCGTCCGTTCTCCCTTTTCTGTCTACACACTGTGTCTGCTGGTAAGTACTCTGTGATTGTGTGCTGCCGAACACGCTCCTCTGCTCGTAAAACCAGCTAAAACTTTTCAGAGGCAATATAGTACCGAAAATGATTCATTAGTATCGCGGTATACTGTACAACCCTACCCGGGTTTGATCAGCCGTTTTACTGCCATTTTACAGATACCGTTTGGAAGTAAACATTAATAAACATTTACAAAATCTTTCCGTGTAAATAACTTTTATTTTTAATGCTTTTTTCATGCTTAACCTGAACATGTTTCAAGATCATTGAAGATTTGATGATTTTAGCTTAATTTTTTTCATCATGATTATGGTCACAATAAAACACCAAGCAAATATTTAAGGCACAAAACCATTTAAAAAATCTTAACAGTATATAATACAATACAATATAATGTAACAATATCAACAAAATAATATAAATATTTCCATTTATTGAATACAATTGTTTGAGGGAAATAAACTAGCATAAATACTATTAGCACCCATTTAAATCCTATGAAAGTGTGTTTTTTAATATATACATACAGTATGTAGAGATGTCCGATAATGGCTTTTTTGCCGATATCTGATATTCCGATATTGTCCAACTGTTAATTACAGATTCCGATATCAACCGATACCGATATATACAGTCGTGGAATCAACGCATTATTATGCCTAATTTTGTTGTGATGCCCCGCTGGATGCATTAAACAATGTAACAAGGTTTTCCAAAATAAATCAACTCAAGTTATGGAAAAAAATGCCCCTGAGAGAGCAAGAGGAGGTTGAGGTGGGCGGGGTGGAGGTGTGTGGGGGCGGGGGCGGGGGGTGTATTGTAGCGTCCCGGAAGAGTTCGTGCTGCAAGGGGTTCTGGGTATTTGTTCTGTTGTGTTTATGTTGTGTTACGGCGGATGTTCTCCCGAAATGTGTTTGTCATTCTTGTTTGGTGTGGGTTCACAGTGTGGTGCATATTTGTAACAGTGTTAATAAATAAATGATAAATGGGTTATACTTGTATAGCACTTTTCTACCTTCAAGGTACTCAAAGCGCTTTGACAGTATTTCCACATTCACCCATTCACACACTGATGGCGGGAGCTGCCATGCAAGGCGCTAACCAGCACCCATCAGGGGCAAAGGGTGAAGTGTCTTGCCCAAGGACACAACAGAAGTGACTAGGATTGTAGAAGGCGGGGATTGAACCCCAGTAACCAGCAACCCTCCGATTGCTGGCACGGCCACTCTACCAACTTCGCCACGCTGTCCCTGTGTTAAAGTTGTTTATACGGTCACCCTCAGTGTGACCTGTATGGCTGTTGACCAAGTATGCGATGCATTCACATGTGTGTGTGAAAAGCCGTAGATATTATGTGACTGGGCCGGCACGCTAAAGAAGTGCCTTTAAGGTTTATTGGCGCTCTGTACTTCTCTCTACGTCCGTGTACACAGCGGCCTTTTAAAAAGTCATACATTTTACTTTTTGAAACAGATACCGATAATTTCCGATATTACATTTTAAAGTATTTATCGGCCGATAATATTGGCAGTCCGATATTATCGGCCATCCCTAACAGTATGTGTATGTATGTATGTGCGCTTAATATACATCCATCCATCCATTTTCTACCGCTTATCCCTTTTGGGGTCGCGGGGGGTGCTGGAGCCTATCTCAGCTGCAATCGGGCGGAAGGCGGGGTACACCCTGGACAAGTCGCCACCTCATCGCAGGGCCAAAACAGATAGACAGACAACATTCACACTCACAAAAAAATATAATATTTTTCTAAAATTGAGTGGGTGTGCTCCATAGTCCGGGAAATACGGCCATAATGACATGCACGGGCAATTATGTAATATCATGAGGCGAAACCCCATACATTTATATTCATAAATGATTCACTGTTACAAGCGGCCCTCTGAGGGCGGCCATAACCGCGATGGGGCCCTCTATGCAAATGAGCTGGACACGCCTGCTTTAGAGGGTCCGCCCTCTTGAAAGAGGACGGCAACCTCCTTCCTCGCCCGCTTCAAAGGACTCGAATCAAGTCGCTTTGCCCAGCCGAGGACTTTTCGCGGCGGCAGTCCTTGAAAGGCCCTTGTTTGTTTCTTCAGATTGTGTGGCGGCACATTTGCATGCACGTCAACATTTTCAAAGAAATATCTGAATTCTCTTCATGGAGTCATGCAGCTGCCGCCTTTTAGATATTTCCCGACCAAACAGCATTTAGTCTACACACTTCTTCCTCTTTAACGCCGCTGAAGATTTGACCACTGCTTCTTTCCCAAGGTAACTCCTGGTCCATTAGTGCCCCCCCCCCCCCAGTGCCCTTCTAGTGTATTATGTTCAGTGGAGCATGCTGGCTTTAAGGCTGGCAATTTCACTTGCCAGGTTGCCTCCTTCCCACCTTTTTTTTTTTTTTTACCTTCAACGCACTTTTCCGCTGACAGGTGTTGCCGTGCATTTACTCACTGCGTCGGAATTCTGACGGGGGCAACACGTTTGGACAGCGTGTCATAAAAATTGTGCGTGGAGAGGATGACCAAAGAGTGAGGGGGTAAGAAAAATGGCAGAAGTGTTTATAGGAGAGAAAAAAAAGGGTGGGGAGGGGTGAATTGACATTACAGGTTTTGACATCTTCAAGAGAGTGTGAGCAGAAGTTAACGAGGAGGTGAGTGTTGGCGCAAAGTGCTCACTTCCTGGGCAGGGGACGACTTGGACAAGCTCTAGTCCCCCGCCTGAACGACCCCCGGGCTGACCCGAACAGTCCGAGAAAGAGGCGTGAAACGTAGACGGTGACTTACATCGCAGACGCCGCTGCTTTTGTTCGGCGCGGACGCGCCCGACGAGTTGGGGGCGCTCTTGTTGCTGGCCTTGGTGGCGGCGTCTCGGCGGGCCTGTTCCAGCAGGACTCGGGCTCGCTCCTTCAGCTCCTCCTGGCGGGACAACGCCTTCTACAAGTTTGCAACACAAGAAGGGAAACAGGTCAGGCCCGGTAGAGAGTCACAAGGGGTGTCTCCAAAGTGCAAAACAACAGAACCTCGAGATTAGAGATGTCCGATAATGGCTTTTTTGACGATATCCGATATTGTCCAACTCTTAATTACCGATTCCGATATCAACCGATACCGATATACACTACCGTTCAAAAGTTTGGGGTCACCCAAACAATTTTGTGGAATAGCCTTCATTTCTAAGAACAAGAATAGACTGTGGAGTTTCAGATGAAAGTTCTCTTTTTCTGGCCATTTTGAGCGTTTAATTGACCCCACAAATGTGATGCTCCAGAAACTCAATCTGCTCAAAGGAAGGTCAGTTTTGTAGCTTCTGTAACGAGCTAAACTGTTTTCAGATGTGTGAACATGATTGCACAAGGGTTTTCTAATCATCAATTAGCCTTCTGAGCCAATGAGCAAACACATTGTACCATTAGAACACTGGAGTGATAGTTGCTGGAATGGGCCTCTATACACCTATGTAGATATTGCACCAAAAAGCAGACATTTGCAGCTAGAATAGTCATTTATCACATTAGCAATGTATATAGTGTATTTCTTTAAAGGTAAGACTAGTTTAAAGTTATCTTCATTGAAAAGTACAGTGCTTTTCCTTCAAAAATAAGGACATTTCAATGTGAACTTTTGAACGGTAGTGTATACAGTCGTGGAATTAACACATTATGCCTAATTTTGTTGTGATGCCACGCTGGATGCATTAAACCAGGAGTGGCCACACTTTTTTTTTGCAGGCGAGCTACTTTTCAATTGACCAAGTCGACTCATTCTAATATATATTTTATATTTATTTATTTATGGAGACATTTTTGTTAACAAGTTAAATGTGTTTTATGATAATACAAGCTTGTTTAACACATATAGATTATTTTCTTTCAATGAGACAAAAATATAAGTTGGTGTATTACCTGATTGTGATGACTTGCATTGATAGGAATCAGACAGTAGTGCTGATAATGTCCGCATTTTCAGATGGAGGAGAAAAAAAGTCCTTCTTTCTGTCCTATACCACGTGAAAATGGTTGGTTTTTGGCCATCTTATTTGTCCAGCTTCCATACTCGTTTTTATACACTTTACAAGAAATACATTGGCGGCAAACTCTGTAGCTTGCGAGCTTTCTGAGACTCTTATGTTGTTAGCGCAGGCAGGATGAAGCAGCGCTTTTATTGTGAAGACAGGAACTGTGCAGTCGGTCTTTACAGTTTTGACGGCAGGTACGGCGCGAGAGTCTGTTGAAATAAAAAGTGTTTCTCACCTTCCTGTCGGTGATTTTTTTCTTAATAATGAGCTGGCAGCAGCCAGCATCATCTCACAAGACCCCCGGGTGCCGTGAATGTCAATCAAGTGACAAAAGTGATGTCATAGTGAAGATTGATGATCGCTAATTTTGAGGTCTATTTTTTTAATGCCTGGCTGGTGATCGACCGACACACCCGCCACGATCGACCGGTAGCTCGCGATCGACGTAATGGGCACCCCTGCATTAAACAATGTAACAAGGTTTTCCAAAATAAATCAACTCAAGTTATGGAAAAAAATACCAACATGGCACTGCCATATTTATTATTGAAGTCACAAAGTGCATTATTTTTTTTAACATGCCTCAAAACAGCAGCTTGGAATTTGGGACAAGTTCTCCCTGAGAGAGCATGAGGAGGTTGAGGTGGGCTGGGTTTGGGGGGGGGGGGGGGGGGGTTGAGGTAGGGGGGTAAAAGGGTAGCGGGGGGTGTATATTGTAGCATCCCGGAAGAGTTAGTGCTGCAAGGCGTTCTGGGTATTTGTTCTGTTGTGTTTATGTTGTGTTACGGTGCGGATGTTCTCCCGAAATGAGTTTGAGTTTGAGTTTTGAGTTTATTTGGAACATGCAAGCATACAACATGATACATCACAATTTCCAGTTTCTTTTCAACATGTTCGAAAAGGAGTAGGAAGAAGCAGAGCTTATTTAATCCTACCCCTTTTCTTTACATAACAGTTGCAAAACTTTTTGTTCACTTCCTGTTCACAATTTTTTCACAATAAACTCCATAAGTAATCACAATAAAAATAAATAAATAAATAATAGTAATAATTTAATAATAATAATTGGTGAAGTAAGTCATATTTCATATGATGAGATAAGTAAGATTACTTTAAGAATGAATGGATGGATGGATGAAATAAATTGAGAATGTTTGTCATGGTTCTTCTTCTTTGTACTTTGTAAACACTTTAAGTTTGAAGAGTTTCTTGAAGTGGATCATATTAGTACATTGTTTGATTGCTTTGCTTAATCCATTCCATAATTTAATTCCACATACTGATATACTGAAGGTCTTAAGTGTTGTACGTGCAAACAAATGTTTTAAATTACGTTTTTCTCTAAGATTATATTTCTCCTCTTTTGTTGAGAAGAATTGTTGTATATTGTTGGGTAGCAGGTTATAGTTTGCTTTGTGTATAATTTTAGCTGTTTGCAAATTCACTATGTCGTGGAATTTCAGTATCTTTGATTCAATAAATAAAGGGTTTGTATGTTCTCTATATCCAACATTATGTATTATTCTAACTGATCTTTTTTGTAACACCGTTAATGAATGAAGTGTACTTTTGTAACTATTTCCCCATATTTCTACACAGTAGCTCAGATATGGTAACACTAGTGAGCAGTAGAGAATATGAAGGGATTTTTGGTCTAGAACATGTTTTGCTTTATTCATTATTGACGTGTTTCTTGCTACTTTATGTTGTATATTTTTTACGTGAGATTTCCAGTTCAATTTATCATCAGTCATTATACCTAGAAATTTGGTTTCGTTTACTCTTTCAATTTCTATTCCGTCTATTTGTATTTGTGTTTGACTTTCTCTTCTACTATTACCAAATAGCATTATTTTAGTTTTACTAAGATTCAACGATAGTCTGTTTTTGTCAAACCATCTTTTTAATTTGTTAATTTCTTCTGTTATTATTTGTATTATCTCCTGTGTGTTCTCTCCTGAACAAAACACTGTTGTATCATCCGCAAATAATACTAACTTTAAATCTTTTGTAACTTTACAAATGTCATTTATATAGAGATTGAATAATTTAGGTCCTAATATTGATCCCTGAGGTACACCACAGGATATATTTAGCGTTGTAGACGTGTGTTCGCCTAGCTTCACATATTGTTTCCTGTTCGTTAGATAACTTCTTATCCAGTTTAAGACTAACCCTCTGATGCCATATCGTTCTAGTTTTTTGATTAAAATATTGTGATTAATTGTGTCAAATGCTTTAGTTAGATCCATAAAAACTGCTGCCGCACATTTTTTACTATCTATTGCATTGGTAATTTCTTCTGTGATTTCAATTAAAGCCATTGAAGTTGAAACATTAGCTCTGTATCCATATTGGTTCTCTTCGAGTATTCTATTTTTATTTATGAAACTTTCTAATCTGTTATTGAACAGTTTTTCAATGATTTTAGAAAATTGTGGAAGTAGAGAAACAGGTCTATAATTTGTAAATTGATGTTTATCTCCAGTCTTATAAATTGGTGCAACTTTAACTATTTTCATTTTGTTTGGAAATGTACCTGTTTGAAATGATAGGTTACTAATATACATTAATGGTCCTGAGATCTCTTCAATAACCTTTTTTATCGTTTCCATATCAATTCCATTACAATCAGTTGAAGTCTTAGATTTACTTTTTTTCACGATTGTAACTATTTCCTCCTGTGTCACATTACTGAGGAACATGGAGTTGGGATTTCGCTCTATGGTATCATTATAGTCCTCAATTGGAACTGGGTCTGGAATCCTTTCTTCCAATTTTGGTCCAATATTTACAAAATAATTATTGAAGCTTTCAACTACTTTGATGAAAAAAAAATGTGTTTGTCATTCTTGTTTGGTGTGGGTTCACAGTGTGGCGCATATTTGTAACAGTGTTAAAGTTGTTTATACGGCCACCCTCAGTGTGACCTGTATGGCTGTTGACCAAGTATGCGTTGCATTCACTTGTGTGTGAAAAGCCGTAGATATTATGTGATTGGGCCGGCACGCAAAGGCAGTGCCTTTAAGGATTATTGGCGCTCTGTACTTCTCCCTACGTCCGTGTACCACTCTGTACAGCGGCGTTTTAAAAAGCCATATATTTTACTTTTTGAAACCGATACCGATAATTTCCGATATCACAATTTAAAGCATTTACCGGCCGATAATATCTGCAGTCCAATATTATCAGACATCTCTACTCGAGATACAAACTTAATTGGTTGTTGAACAGGGTTCGCAAATCGAAAAGTTTCCCAATAAGAAACATTTTCCTACACTTTGAACCCTGTGGCCTATAAAACGGTGCGGCTAATTTCTGGATTTTTCTTCAAAATAGTTTTCATTAAACCCATGCTAATGGTGTTATTGTTTGTGCTATGGCGCCATCTTTAGTTGTTCGCTCACTGCAGGTGCAGCTGGTTGAATGCCTACAAGTGCTTCCTGCTTTTTAATGCTTTGAACCGGAAGTAAAAGTGCCCTTCTTTTTCTAATCTTCCATAGTGTTTCTATTTGTATGGGTTCTTCATTCATCTCTCCATGTAAGTTTTACAATGTAACTAAAAAAATTCTTACCTACTCAACTGCCCCGTGTGTGATGTCTGTAGGAGTGTTTTCATGCATATTTGTACGTGCTATCACAATGTAATGAAGCTAGCGTCGTTAGCATTAGCAAATATGCTAACCCAATTACGAGTGTCTGTGTTAGTATTATCAAATTACAATGGCATTCTTTTTGTATTGTGGGGACGACTATACAACAATGTTGTTTGTTTTTATTTGCTGCTATTTTAACTGTTTTCAGTACATAAACAAGGTTAATTATTTTTTTTTAGCACTTTACTTTTCCTTTTCTTTAAATGGACAACATTTTAATAGTAATTTAAATTTTTGTAACAGCAGAATGAGCACAGTTACAGTATAAATACATATTTATGAATGAATTAGTCATCTTTGTTGTTGGTAAGCACATACCTAAAATAACTTAAGCTGCATTTAGAAGTCGATGGAAAAATTCGAGCCATATGTGGACGCTTTATTATCCGATTTAGTCGAGTAATCGTTAAGTTAATCGTTGACAAATCGACTATCAAAATAATCGTTAGTTGCAGCCCTAATTGAAAATACTGTTTACATATTTGGCAAAGTAAATCCCAACATTCAGGGAGGCCAGAAAAATATATGTCGATAAACCAGGCAAGGAGAAAGTGCAGCCTGTGTTAAATTAGGAGCAACAATTGAAAAATAGAGCAATGCAACCTAAGAAAAAATACATGTTAATACTAATTACACAGATTTGTTTTTAAGTGTAACATTTTTTTTTAGTTTTTCAGAAGAAAATATACGGTATGATAAATGAATCATGAACAAATATGCCAATTAAATGATGACATCACGCCACAGCCGCCACAAGTACACTACCGTTCAAAAGTTTGGGGTCGCATTGAAATGTCCTTATTTTTGAAGGAAAAGCACTGTACTTTTCAATGAAGATAACTTTAAACTAGTCTTAACTTGAAAGAAATACACTCTATACATTGCTAATATGGTAAATGACTATTCTAGCTGCAAATGTCTGGTTTTTGGTGCAATATCTACATAGGTGTATAGAGGCCCATTTCCAGCAACTATCACTCCAGTGTTCTAATGGTACAATGTGTTTGCTCATTGGCTCAGAAGGCTAATTGATGATTAGAAAACCCTTGTGCAATCATGTTCACACATCTGAAAACAGTTTAGCTCGTTACAGAAGCTACAAAACTGACCTTCCTTTGAGCAGATTGAGTTTCTGGAGCATCACATTTGTGGGGTCAAATAAACGCTCAAAATGGCCAGAAAAAAAGAACTTTCATCTGAAACTCGACAGTCTATTCTTGTTCTTAGATATGAAGGCTATTCCACAAAATTGTTTGGGTGACCCCAAACTTTTGAACGGTAGTGTATATTGGCAATCTGTGGGAAACAGTGACAGGGGTAAAAAAAAAACTTGAATAATATTTTGTGTTACTTTTTACAGTGCTTTTTCTGTTTTCGGGCATGTAATGAAAAACTGGAAATATGTGATGCACCATAATGTAACTGTTTGCATGTTCCAAATGAATCAATACCATAACCACACCTTGCCTGTCAGCCGATCACAGGGCACATGTAGAAAAATAACTTTTCACACAATTGAAAGTCTCCCATCATCCTGCAGGTAACATGCATGCATGCTTGTGAGTGTGGGAGGAAGCCGGAGTATTTGGAAAAAAACAGAATCCAGTGCAGCATAGCAGAAACATCAAAATGGCCACGTCTGCCTCCTTTGGTTTGGACAACCTTGCGGTAATGTGTTAGCATTAAGACAAAGATGAAGTCTGGTTCTCACCTTCTCAGCAGTGGGACTCGAAACAGGTGTGGGCGCTTGTTCCTTTAAAAGAGAAAAGTATTTACTCCAAGTGTGCAAATGAAATGTGACCACTAATACACTACCCAGAAACGGTGCTATGTACTTACCTTCCTGTGCACAAGATATAGGAACACAATCATCACATTTCTAATGCCACCGAGAAGGTTTAAGACCATGGGTGTCCAAACCACGCCCCAAGGGCCAGGTGCGTCCCGCCGGCGTGTTCAGTTTGGCCCGCAAGACTTTGAGAGTTTAATTTTAACTTCATTTTAAATATCTGACAGTACAAATGCTACATGTTTGCCACCATCTTGTGGACAACGTGACAAATATAAGGTAATGACCATGAATTGCACTTTGAAGTGTACAATCCCAACAACATTTGCCACTCATGGCGCGAATAAACCAAAAAAAGTCAACACACATGGTCACACTTTACACAACCTGCTCACTGAACTTTGTGGGTATTATAAAAAATGTCAATGCACCGCGCATAATTCAAAATTACACCCGTTTATATCCCCTGTAATGCATAATAGGAAACATGCAATACACTCTCTCCACACTTATCCATGTTTGGCACATTTTAGCTGCTTAATATTTCGGATTGATTACAAAACTTTATGGAGGTCGTCACGGATGTAAACAAGCAAGGTAGGAGTCCAACTATTACATACTCTTAATATCCAATTATATTCATTATAATAATATAATGTGTTCGATATATATATACATACAATTTTTTTTAGCCCAATGCGGCCTCTTAATCAAAAAGTTTGGACACCCCTATATATACTATATATACAGGTATATATGTCTTAATTAGATTATCCAAAAAATAGTGCTCAATACCGTGGTAGAGCGTAATATGTATGTGTGGGGAAAAAAAATCACAAGACTATTTCATCTCTACATGAAACAGACCTGTAGAGATGAAATTGTCTTGTGATTTTTTTCCCCACACATACATATACAGGTATATATATATATATACACACACAATATATATATATATATATATTTATACATAAGTGTGAAGTGAATTACATTTATATAGCGCTTTTTCTCAAGTGACTCAAAGCGCTTTACATAGTGAAACCCAATATCTAAGTTACATTCAAACCAGTGTGGGTGGCACTGGGAGCAGGTGGGTAAAGTGTCTTGCTCAAGGACACAACGGCAGTGACTAGGATGGCGGAAGCGGGGATCGAACCTGCAACCCTCAAGTTGCTGGCACGGCCGCTCTACCAACCGAGCTATACCGTTACAATATGTACACATATGTAAAGGCTATACATGTGTGTATATATATATATACACTATATATATATATATATATATATATATATATATATATATATATATATATATATATATATATATATATATATATATATATATATATATATATATATATATATATATATATATATATATATATATATTAGGGCTGCAACAACTAATCGATTAAAATCGATTATAAAAATAGTTGCCGATTAATTTAGTCATTTTAGTCATTTAGTCGTTGGATCTATGCTATGCGCATGCGCAGAGGCTTTTAAAAAAATAAATAAATAAAAAAAAATATTTTTTTTTAAAAATAAACCTTTATTTATAAACTGCAACATGTACAAACAGCTGAGAAACAATAATCAAAATAAGTATGGTGCCAGTATGCTGTTTTTTTTTCAATAAAATACTGGAAAGGATAGAAATGTAGTTTGTCTCTTTTATCCGATTATTAATCGATTAATCGGAGTAATAATCGACAGATTAATCGATTATCAAATTAATCGTTAGTTGCAGCCCTAATATATATGTATATATATATATATATATATATATATATATATATATATATATATATATATATATATATATATATATATATATATATAAACAATATGTACACATATGTATAGGCTATACATGCATGTGTATATATATACCAGAGGTGTGGACTCGAGTCACATGACTTGGACTCGAGTCAGACTCGAGTCATGAATTTGATGACTTTGGACTCGACTTGACAAAATGTAAAGAGACTTGCAACTCGACTTAGACTTTAACATCAATGACTTGTGACTTCACTTGGACTTGAGCCTTTTGACTTGACATGACTTGCTACTTTCCCCAAGACCCAAAGATTAAAAAGTTATTTGGGAGCGCGCCGCTCCGTATTTTTCCTCTTCTTCGTCTGTGTCTATCAGCGTGTTGTTCCTGTCAGCTGGTGTGCTCTCAGTACAACAGCCAATCAAATTAGATCTACGCTGTTTTCATCACACAGCTCTCATCCAATCAAATTGCAGGACAACCAATGAAGAAGAATTGTCAAACAATGCGGCAGTGAGAAACAATTATGCCAAAGTTAATTTTGTTCGGGTATTAAAACTACGACTTGGTCAACAAAAAACGAATAGCCCTATGCAAATCATGCAGTTCGAATATTATAGACGGAGACGTAACAACTTCCAACTTCGTTCGACATTTGAAGATGCACAAAGAAGGGTAAGTTTTGAATGTAAGCTAACGTTTATTGGCTAAGTAACGTGACTTTTATTTGCTGTGTAATTAAACCAGTGAGGCTGTAAACTCACTGCTAACGTTATAACCATAGACATCTTATAAGTAGACGCAGCATGGAGCGCTACTGCCTACAGGCGCAGACGAGACGCGGGGCCGCCATCTTGGAGTGGTGATCCGCTCCACTAGTGCAATTCATTTGGCAGGAGCAATGAACTGTCAGCGTATTTAATTCATCTTACCTCACTGAATACCACTGATTTTCACGCGCTTTTTTGTCATACGTGTAGCTATGATAAAGGACACATGTTTTGGCGTGTTTTATTATTCATAGTTTGCTTAACAGTAATATAATATTCTTATACGCTATAAGTGACCAGACGTCCGAGATCAAAACTGGGAATATAATCCCAGAGAAAGGGGAAAAAAACGGTCAGCTATTTTTAAATTGAAGAAACAATATGATTAGGTTATATATACATGTGTATATCCTACATAAACAATGTATGAATACATTAGATATCTATATATCTTATAGACTGTATCTCTGTTGCTGCAGCAGCAGAGAGTTTATTCTGTCGTGACACTTTGTATTGATATTTTGTATTACATTCTTCCCTTAAATGATCATGTTTACAGTGATTGTTATATATGTATTTTTTATGTATGTCGCTTTGGACAAAAGCGTCTGCCAAATACTTAAACATATATAAACACCTGACAGTCTTTATATCAGCTAAAACCACCAATCTGTTTCACTGGATTCAGAATAAAACCAAATTCTGTCTTACCCAACAATGTTAGTATTTGAATATTGTTACTTGAAGACTTATTCCTGGTTACAATTATACTGTTAAGAAAGTATTGTCTTATATTTTGCCTAAAATGAGAATGCATCATAATCAGTGGCGGCTGGTGAATTTTGTTTTAGGTGGGGCTGAAAGTTTGTAAACCAAACCCCTTTAGGGGCGTCATCCTCCCCCAGAAGATTTCTTTGTGATTTTCACATACAAATATTGAAGATCTTTGCTCCTTCTCAACTCTGTGGTAATGTTATTTTCATAAAATACAACCAATGCAATAGTACATTAATGTTAAATCTTACTTGTGAAAAGTAATCCCCCGATTCCTATTTTCAACAGTCCGCTCATTTGAGCAGGAAAACGCTGAACACCAGCCCGGCATCTTTGTTTTCTACCTGTCAACTGTCAGTTTAGGCTGCTCGCCGGCTCCTCATCACCACTTCAAGATGCAAATTGCTCGCGTCACAGCAACCAATGCTGCGTCTACTTATAAGATGTCTGTGGTTATAACGTCATTGCAAACACGGCAATCTGTTGCGTCCACTGCAGTTCGCTACCTTATTCATACTTTTTGTCAAGTGATTTTTTTTAAGCAGGGTTGCATGAGGTACCTAACACATAACGTTACATTAGTCAATGTATCACACACAATAACGTAACGTTAGACGGCGGTCAGCAGCACCGCATATTTTAGCCACCTACAAAAAGACAAACATAGTCAAATAAAGGTCAGTTAAAATGTATACTATATTACATATTATATTATATATAATATGTATATTATATATATATTATATATATATATATATATATATATATATATATATATATATATATATATATATATATATATATATATATATAATATACATATATTATATATTATATTATATTACATACATATTGCATAGGGCCCTGACATCTAAAAAGTACAACTCTGTTCATTATGTTCATGTATTTGTTATGTTTTTCATGTGTACGCACACATCAACACACATACAGTATGAGATGAGATCAATGAGATAAGGTAAGAACAGAATAGAAACTGCTGTGGAACTAGTTACAATGCAATATGCCATGGACATACAATGTTAACACTTTTGTACAAATAAGTACAGTTGCACTTGTTTTTGCAAATGTGTTTATTCTGTAAAGGAATGAGTTAAATGTTTAAAATTGTTTACACTATTAAAATGACTGGTTAAAGGCCTACTGAAACCCACTACTACCGACCACGCAGTCTGATAGTTTATATATCAATGATGAAATCTTAACATTGCAACACATGCCAATACGGCCGGGTTAACTTATAAAGTGACATTTAAAACTTCCCGGGAAATATCCGGCTGAAACGTCGCGGTATGATGACGTATGCGTGTGACGAAGTCAGAGTAACGGAAGTTATGGTACCCGTAGAATCCTATACAAAAAGATCTGTTTTCATTTCATAATTCCACAGTATTCTGGACATCTTTTGCAATTTGTTTAATGAACAATGAAGGCTGCAAAGAAGACAGTTGTAGGTGGGATCGGTGTATTAGCAGCGGACTACAGCAACACAACCAGGAGGACTTTGTTGGAGCGCTAGCCGCGCTAGCCGCGCTAGCCGCGCTAGCCGCCGACCTCACCTTGACTTCCTACGTCTCCCGGCCGCCAAACGCATCGGGTGAAGTCCTTCGTCCTTCTGCCGATCGCGGGAACGCAGGTGAGCACGGGTGTTGATGAGTAGATGAGGGCTGGCTGGCGTAGGTGGAGAGCTAATGTTTTTAGCATAGCTCTGTGAGGTCCCGTTGCTAAGTTAGCTTCAATGGTGTCGTTAGCACAGCATTGTTAGCCTTCGCCAGCCTGGAAAGCATTAACCGTGTATTTACATGTCCACGGTTTAATAGTATTGTTGATTTTCTATCTATCCTTACAGTCATGGGTTTATTTTTTTGTTTCTATATGCAGTTAAAGCACGATGCTATCACGTTAGCTCGTAGCTAAAGCATTTCGCCGATGTATTGTCGTGGAGATAAAAGGCACTGAATGTCCATTTCGCGAGCTCGACTCTCATTTTCAAGAGGATATAGTATCCGAGGTGGTTTAAAATACAAATCCGTGATCCACAATATAAAAAGGAGAGTGTGGAATCCAATGAGCCAGCTTGTACCTAAGTTACGGTCAGAGCGAAAAAAGATACGTCCATCGCTGTCTCTCAAGTCCTTCACTGTAACGTTCCTCATCTACGAATCTTTCATCCTCGCTCAAATTAATGGGGTAATCATCACTTTCTCGGTCCGAATCTCTCTCGCTCCATTGTAAACAACGGGGAATTGTGAGGAATACTAGCTCCTGTGACGTCACGCTACTTCCGCTACAGGCAAGGCTTTTTTTTTATCAGCGAGCAAAAGTTGCGAACTTTATCGTCGATTTTCTCTACTAAATCCTTTCAGCAAAAATATGGCAATATCGCGAAATGATCAAGTATGACACATAGAATGGATCTGCTATTCCCGTTTAAATAAAAAACAATCATTTCAGTAGGCCTTTAATAGTGCTATTATGAATTGCAATGTCAGTACTATTTTTGTTCCTGCTATTTCAAATGCACTTGTTTTAATAAATAAATACAACGTTTTAAAAGCATACACAATCTGTGTAAAAATATTAGCCTGTGGTTAAAAGGACTTGAAAGGACTCGAAACTCAAAATGCATGACTTGTGACTTGACTTGAGACTTTCCAGTCTTGACTTTGGACTTGACTCGGGACTTGACTCGGGACTTGACTCGAGACTTGAGGGCAAAGACTTGAGACTTACTTGTGACTTGCAAAGCAATGACTTGGTCCCACCTCTGATATATACACATATATACATATACACATTTATACACACATATATACATATAAATACACACACACACACGCACATATATATATATATATGTATATATATATACACACACATATATATAAATACACACACACACATATATATATATATATATATATATATATATATATATATATATATATATATATATATATATATATATATATATATATATATATATATATATACGTATATATATATATATACACACACATACATATATATATATTTGTATATATATGTGTGTGTGTGTGTATAATATATATATATATATATATATAGGGGTGTCTAAACTTTTTGACTTTGGGGCCTCATTGGACTAAAAAACTTTGGCCGGGTGCCGAAAGCCAACTGCATGTACCGTATTTTTCGGACTATAAGTGGCAGTTTTTTTCATAGTTTGGCCGGGGGTGCGACTTATACTCAGGAGCGACTCATGTGTGAAATTATTAACACATTACCGTAAAATATCAAATAATATTATTTATCTCATTCACGTAAGAGACTAGACGTATAAGATTTCATGGGATTTAGCGATTAGGAGTGACAGATTGTTTGGTAAACGTATAGCATGTTCTATATGTTATAGTTATTTGAATGACTCTTACCATAATATGTTACGTTAACATACCAGGCACGTTCTCAGTTGGTTATTTATGCCTCATATAACGTACACTTATTCAGCCTGTTGTTCACTATTCTTTATTTATTTTAAATTGCCTTTCAAATGTCTATTCTTGGTGTTGGGTTCTATCAAATAAATTTCCCCTAAAAATGCCACTTATACTCCATTGCGACTTATATATGTTTTTTTCCTTCTTTATTATGCATTTTCGGCCGGTGCGACTTATACTCCGGAGCGATTTATACTCCAAAAAATACGGTATATATATATATATATATACATATATATATATATATATATATATATATATATATATATATATATATATATATATATATATATATATATATATATACTGTATATGTATATGTCACGTGACCTTTTTTTAGCCCAATGTGGCCCCAAAGTCAAAAAGTTTGGACACCCCTGGTTTCGTCTGTTTATGAGCAGACAACATGGCAGATTAGAGGCCAGGTGCAGGTCCACGCGACTGCTTTGGCAATAAATCTAGAAGTGTATCTGCGAGGGATTGTTGGCTGTTGTACATCTAATTGGCTGAAACATGTTTATCCTTTCAACAAGTCAAATGTGGCCTGTGTGCGGGCTGCAACCCGCTGGTGAGATAACAGCAGATGAAAATGGGGTGTCATGGCTGTCAGAACACCCCTCTGCCTCCCCGCCCCAATGCCTGCCTCAACCCCGTGACCTTTACACTTGTAAACAGGAAGCGTTAATCTGTAGGGGGGGGTGGATGCGGGTATTTAACGGGTGTTGGCGTGCGCGCGCACAAGGGCGCGCAAGACAAGATGAGGTGAGGTGTACTCGCCGCAAAGTGTCGCCACGCCTGAGCGGCCACGCCGCCAGCTGCCATCAAGCGAGGGGATGAGAAATATAATGAAAAATATGATTAAATGTCAAAGCAGGGGGTTCTCTCGGATGCCTTTCTACGGTCGCCACATGTTACGGGGACAGCTGACGACAACATCTAATGCAGAGCGAGACAATTTGGCGAGGGTCATCTTCGCAATGGCATCAACCGGGTCGGGATTTGAAGCTTAGCGAGCGCCAGCCGGGAATGAACGCTCGCCTTTCTCTGTCTTATGACAGACGCGGCGCGGGAACTTTCAATCAAAGCGAGGGTGCGGGGACAGAAAGAACATCAGCGGTGCATTTGGGGAGGAGCCTGCAGGCTGCATTGGAAGACCTCAAACAACGCCATGTGGACGTTGAAGTGAAGCCTACTTGTTGACTGACACATGAAGGCAAGGGTGTCCAGACCTTGGTTAATAGGCCAAAACCTGATCCAATGATGAGTTTTCTGTATTGAAAGAAAAACTACCTTTGTCACAGCTTTCTTTTACAGGTAAAAAAAAACATTAAACATGTTTATGTTGCCCACGTCCACACAGGTGGTTGTCGACATAACCAAAAGTAAACCCAAACGAGCCATTTTTTGCACACTGACTTGCGACTTTGGACAGAGACAAAGCGAATAAATGAATAAATAATCTTTTTTAACCTACCACGGTTTGAAAACATTATTTTTCTTTATTGTTTTTACATTCTTGTGATTTTTTTTTTTTAGGGCTGTCAAACAATTAAAATATTAGTCACGATTAATCAGTTTGTTCATAGTTAACTCAAAATTAATCACGATTAATCGCAGATAGATATAATTTTTTCCCGCATTAATAAGTGTACCCTACAACAGTGTTTTTCAACCACTGTGCCGCGGCACACCAGTGTGCCGTGAGATACAGTCTGGTGTGCCGTGGGAGATTATGTAATTTTACCTATTTGGGTTAAAAATATTTTTTGCAAACCAGTAATTATAGTCTGCAAATTATGTGTTGTTGTTGAGTGTCGGTGCTGTCTAGAGCTCGGCAGAGTAACCGTGTAATACTCTTCCATATCAGTAGGTGGCAGCCGGTAGCTAATTGCTTTGTAGCTGTCGGAAACAGCGGGAGGCAGAGTGCAGGTAAAAAGGTGTCTAATGCTTAAACCAAATATAAACAATAGGTGAGTGTCCCTTAGAAAAGTCATTGAAGCTTAGGGAAGGCTATGCAAAACAAAACTAAAACTGAACTGGCTACAAAGTAAACAAAAACAGAATGCTGGACGACAGTAAAGACTTACTGTGGAGCAAAGACGGCGTCCACAAACATGACATGACAATCAACAATGTCCCCACAAAGAAGGATAAAAACTAGAGATGTCCGATAATATCGGCCTGCCGATATTATCGGACTTCTTAACTAGACATCTCTAGTTTTTATCCTATAAATACAGATAAATGCTTTAAAATGTAATATCGGAAATTATCGGTATCGTTTTTTTAAATTATCGGTATCGTTTTTGTTTTTTTAAAATTAAATCAATATAAAAAACACAAGATACACTTACAATTAGTGCACCAACCCAAAAAACCTCCCTCCCCCATTCACACAAATGGGTTGTTTCTTTCTGTTATTAATATTTCTGGTTCCTACATTATATAGCAATATATATCAATACAGTTTGCAAGGGATACACATGATTGTGCGTGCTGCTGGTCCACTAATAGTACTAACCTTTAACAGTTAATTTTACTCATTTTCATTAATTACTAGTTTCCATGTAACTGTTTTTATATTGTTTTACTTTCTTTTTTATTTAAGAAAATGTTTTTATTTATTTATCTTATTTTATAAATTTTTAAAAAAAGGACCTTATCTTCACCAGACCTGGTTGTCCAAATTAGGCATAATAATGTGTTAATTCCACGACTGTATATATCGGTATCGGTTCAAATCGGTATCGGTAATTAAGAGTTGGACAATATCGGAATATCGGATATCGGCAAAAAGCCATTATCGGACATCCCTAATAAAAACAACTGAAATATTCTTGATTGCTAAAACAAAGTAGATGCGCGAAATATCGCTCAAAGCTATATGGATAAACATTTACAAAATATTTCTGTGTAAATAACTCGTTTCACAACGTATATATCTGCGGCTTATATTCCGGTGCGGCTTATATATGGAAAATGTCTTTCTAAAATTTAGTGGGTGCGGCTCATAGTGGGTACTTTAAGGTTTCACAAGTGCAGCAAATACCTTTTTGGATTGGGAGTCCGTGTGGTTGACTGGAGAGCTTGTATCCGACGTGGGCTCGGACTCTGAGTGACGCAGGCTGGCCCTTTTCTTCTTGATGAGGTCGGCATCCTGGTTGTAAGAGAAGCCCAATTTCTGATGGACGGGCGAGACGGAGGGAGCCCCCGTTTGGGTAGTGGACCCCACCTCCGTACCCCCTTGGATTATTTGCTTGTCCCCCCGCTGTCTTTCCTCGCCCAAGTCCCTCTCTAACTTTTGCGGTAGATCGGAGAGGTCCAAAGTTTTGGCTTTCAGTAGGCTGCCCCGGTCTTCAGAGCCTGATGATGTCACCCGAGGAGAGTCGGCTGCTGTGCGGCGTGACGGCACAGGAGCTGAAGACTGAGGAGGCGCTGATGTTTTCACGCCTACCGAAGGCGCTGTGACTTCCACTTCACCTCCGAGTTCTGTCGCTGCTCCCTCTTCCATACTTTTGGAGCCGTTTGATTGAGTGTTTTCAGCGGCAGCGGCAGAGTCGGCATCCTGGGAGCGCGTCTGCACGTCGTTGAGCTCGGCGTAGAACTTGTCTTGGTCTATGGAGGCGTTGGTGTCCGTCTCGAAGTCGCCCACCTTGTAGGTGCTGCGGCTGCTGTTGGCCTCGATCTGCACCACGTTGAGCTCCTCGCCGGAGAAGTGCGCCCGGATCTGGTAGAGGTAGGTCATCACGGTCAGCTTGTCGGGGATGGCCAGCAGCACCATGTCTGACGGCTCCAGGAGGCGCGAGATGCCCAGGCTGGCGAAAACGTCGTACGCCTGCCAGCAAGGAAACAAGCAAAGGAGCTCAAGTTAGACGAAGGGTGACATGCAGGATGTCTAAGAAGGACTGATGTGGCTGTGAAGGGGAGATGGCTCACAGTTCCACCAGGGGATTGAGTTAGTTTCAGTTAAGTTTGACCTTTCTATTGCCAAATGATCCCAATAAATCAGGGGTGTCCAAAGTGCGGCCCGCAGCTAATTGTTTACCGGCCCGCCACACATTCTGCAAAAATTGCAAAAATTAAAAAAAACATTTTAAAAAAGTGGAATGAGGTGAAATCTAACAAGAAAAAGTTGCAATGTTGACACAAAGCTGCCATGCAGGCTGTTTTTTTTCCTTTTGTCTTTGTTTGTTTTTCTTTTTTTCGCCATTGCTAAAAATAAAAAAAAAAAGACTAAAAATCTATGTTATAATGAATTATTAGTTAAAAAATATCACTTTAAAATGTTTTATGTGGAAAAAATATTGCATATACTGTGTGGTTGCCATATAAAAACATCAAAGTTGTATTCGACAAAAGGGCATAAAACAAACAAAATAATAGTTCAAACGTAAAATGGACAGATATATCTGAAGTTGATCTCGTAATTTAAGTGTTAAAAGTAAAAAAAAAACTAATACAAATGTATCACTTTATTGAGTGGGGGACCTTTTGGATCCCAAATATATTTAGTAGGATTTTATTTAACTTTTCACTGTGATTACTCAAAAATATTAAATAATTAAAATCAACGGTGTCCTGCATTATTGATCTTTTAAGGCTCTAATTACTAAATACTGCATATTTCAGTTTTACTATAAAAAACAAAGTTGTCTTTGACAGAAAACCTTTTTTTTTTTAACTTAACTTTTTACACCACAGTAATGAACTTTCTTATTTACACAGGTAAACAAAATACCCCCTTGTGTTTCCACCAACTACCCAGGTAGATTTACTTCTTCAGGAACTGTGTTTAGAGGTGGGACTTTCGGGAATTCCCAGGAACCTTGAAATGGCGGGCCGTGCTGTAGAATGCTGATTGGTCGAACACAGTTGGGGCGTTTCTAAAAATGTGTATTCAAAGTTTCAGTCGCCATTACAGTATGCGAGGACAACTTAGGTCTTATTTCTTGTGTTTCTATCACAACATACTTGACAATGGAAATAAACTTTGGACTTGCAGGAAGAACGCTGTTCAGTGGAATTATTTTGGAGAGATGGCAAATTTATGGATTTTTCTTTGCTAATGGCTGTCAGAATAATTGTATCTAAGTTATCACAAAACTTTGTTGCCATGAGTTCCCGGCGAGAAGACAAAAGCTGTCTTTGATCCTACCAAGAAGAAGGCTTGTAAAACTCCACCGTGTAGGATGGGAAGCAACAGGAAGGTGTTCTGTTTCTTTGATGTATTGTAATCAACAGACCCGAGATCTACAAAGCGAAGAGGAAGCAGGACCTGACTCCCCTCCAGGGACCTCTTCTTTGAACTGTTTTACGACCTTTTCTTTCAACTGTTTGTAATCAAAGGCGATGGATGTTTACGACCCCCGTCCCTTAGAAACAGCTGTTGCCATGTAATCAGGGAAAGTCCAAATAAAAGAGGAGGCGTACAATCTTTCGTCAGAGCGTGGTGAGACTGTACAAAGAGTACAGTCCAGATGTCTCTCCTCAATTGAGCCACATTTAATTCTGTCTCTGTTTAATTCCTTGCTTCTTGTCTTGTTTAATAGATGTCATCAGTGTTTGAACCTGACAATGGCCATAATGTTTTGTGTAAAATAGTTTTCGTTAAACCCAAGCAGAGGACTGAAATGGCGTGTTTTTGTTTGCTCTATTGTGCCATCTTTTGGACTAGTTTGCTCACTGCATGTGTTGCGGCTTGAAAATGTACTTCCTGTTTTAATGCTTTGGACCAAAAGTAATACCGTCCGTGGCGTTTCTACTCGTATGGATCCTTCATTCATTGGAAACTGGTTATTAGTGAAAGTTAACTATGTAAAAAAGGGGGAATTCAAAAAGTGTATACTTCTTCTCTTTACCCTTTTGAGATAATAATAAAAATAATAATACATTTTACTTATAAGGCGCCTTTCTGGACACCGTACAAAATCAAAACAAATTGGATAAAAACAACAACAACAACAACAAAGATCGATAAGATTTACAATGAATACGCAGTCAGGAATAGGTGCGTTTTGAGTCTTGATTTGAAGAGGAATATTGAGTCTAAGTTACGAAGGTCTGAAGATATGTTTAATTTAATTTAATTTTAATTTCTTAATTTTTCATATGAAATAACATTGCCATTGAGCACAAGACTGTTCTCTGGAGATAACATTATCAATAGTAGCCTCTCTTCTGGAATAGTTCCAGTAGAGTTTAAACATGCAGTGGTACGACCTCTACTTAAAAAACCAAGCCTCGACCCCTCTCTCCTCTCTAACCTTAGACCTATCTCTAATCTTCCATACATTTCTAAAATATTAGAGAAGGTTGTCTACAGTCAATTGTTGCCCTTCTTAGAGGATAATGGTATCACTGAGTTGTTCCAGTCCGGTTTTAAAGCCCTCCACAGCACAGAGTCAGCGCTTCTAAAAGTTTTTAACGATATCCTCCTGTCAACTGATTCTGGTAAATATGTTGTCCTGGTGCTTTTAGATCTGTCTGCTGCTTTCGACACCGTCGACCACGCCACCATAATCACTCGTCTTGAGAACTGTGTGGGCATCAAGGGCGCCGCCTTCAACTGGTTCCGGTCGTACTTAACCGACAGGAGTTTTTGTGTAAAAATAGACCGTTTTATGTCTTCCACAGCTCCTTTACCACATGGGGTTCCCCAGGGCTCAATCCTTGCCCCAATCTTATTTGCGCTTTACCTTCTCCCCCTTGGTTCTATTTTTAGGAAGTACGATATTGCATTTCATTTTTATGCCGATGATTGCCAGATTTATTTTCCCATGGCACAAAATAACACGGTTCAACGTCTTATTGACTGCCTGCACGACATCAAAGCCTGGCTTTCAGCTAACTTCCTGAGCCTAAATGAAGACAAAACAGAAGTTATGTTGTTCGGTCCAAGTCGCTCCCCCTCCCCCAACGTTGACCTCGGCACTCTGACCCCGTATCTCAGCGACTGTGTCACAAACCTGGGGGTAAAGTTCGACTCAGATTTTAAATTCGAAAAACAAATCAGCAGCGTCGTACAAAAAAGCTTTTATCAATTACGCCAAGTAGCGTAAGTGAAACCGCTTCTATCAGGACATGATCTCGAGAAATTAATCCACGCCTTTATCTCGACTCGTTTAGACTACTGCAATGCCCTGTATGTAGGCATTAGCCAGGCCAGCAGCTCGTGCAGAACTCTGCTGCTCGTCTGCTAACACAGACCCGCAGACGTGAGCACATCACCCCTATATTAGCGTCCCTTCACTGGCTCCCTGTGCGTTACAGAATCAATTTTAAACTCCTTTTATTTGGTTTTAAATGTCTTAACAACCTCGCGCCAACATATCTCTCCGACCTCCTTCAGCCTTACTGCCCCACCCGATCCCTAAGATCAGCCGATCAGCTGCTACTGACGGTCCCGGACACAAGGCTGAAGCTTAGAGGTGACAGAGCTTTCGCTGCTGCTGCTCCCAAGCTCTGTAACGACCTACCTCTGAGTGTTAGACAAGCCTCCTCTCTTCCTGTTTTTAAATCTCTCTTAAAAACATACTTTTATTCCATGGCTTTTAACACTGAGTGATATCCATCCGGCAATGGCGCCCCATAATACACCTGCTGTGAACCTGTTTTTACGTGTTTATATTTTATTTATTTATTTTTTATCGTGTTCTGTGTGTGTTGTGTTGTGTTTGCTCGGTTCTCGTATTATTTTTAACCTGCCCATTGTACAGCACTTTGGCTATCCCAGTGGTAAATTTTAAATGTGCTTTATAAATAAAGTTGATTTGATATGTATGTATAGTATGTACTACATGTATGGAACTGACTATGACATACTCAAACAATAAAGAAATAAACAAACATTCATCACTCCAAGCAACGCTTGTCATTTTTACAACTAAAACAATTCTTACTTATTAAACCGTCCCATGTGTGATGTCTGTAGGAGTGTTTTCATGCATATTTGTATATGCTATCATAATGTATTGTAGCTAGCGTTGTTATAGTTAGCTAATATGCTAACACGTTTACAAGTGTCTGTGTTGGTATTATTAACTTCTTTTTGTATTGTTTCAGTTTCACAAATTCCTCAGTAAATTCACCAAAACGTCACCGTGGAGTTATTGAGTCCATTTAGCTGATTGGAGAGCTAGCTTAAGCAGCTAGTGGGTCGATGACGATGACTTCTGTTTTGTTTGTTCAGCCGTTTTACTGCCACGTTACAAGCACAGTCTGGAAACATGTAAAGTATGTGTGGAGGGGGGCGTGGCCTGCGGACCTGCAGCGAAGCGGGGTGTGCCAGTGTAGTGGAATTTCTGACCTTTTGAACCATATTTTGTGTCTGTCGAAGTCCGAAAAGAAAGTCTGTCGAAAAGCCTTAAAAAAGTCTGCTCATTTCTTTTTTTCCTATTCTGAACCACTGAAGGACCATATGTGGGTTATAGTTAAACGAGTGGTCGTTCTGACCATTCTACAAAATGTTTTGATTGTTTGTTATGCTAAAGGATTCAATGAGTTTGCAGAATGAGCTGGTGCAAAACAACGGGACCTTGACGCATGAGGAAAACAGATAAATGGCCAAGTGACCATTCCTATGTGTGATCCGCATGACTCTCGATTCATCCAACTCCTCCGGAGGACGTTGTCTGTTTGCATGGGCAATTCAATCCAACTTTGTACTTTTGATTATGGGTAAATAAAACTTTTGTACTAAATTCACTTTCGTTGCTGTTTAAGATTCGGACCATTCACGAGATCAGCGACAGGTGCGTAGATGGCTCACCTGGGCCTGCTTATCTAATCACCTGTCGCTCTGTTAAAAGGCAGCAGCCGGGGAGGGGAGAGGGGGTGGAGCGAGAGCGAGAGAGAGACAGACAGAAAAAGACATTTGCTGAAAAGCAACCCACAGACTCTGTTGAAAAAATAAAACAGTATTGTGAACCTGAAACTGCTCTGTCATGTCGGTGCTTGGTGGTCCGAGGAACCCGGAGGGGAGAAACCTCCACAGTATGCAAATAAATATTTCTGTGTAAATAACTCATTTCGCAACGTATATATCTGCGGCTTATAGTCCGGTGCGGCTAATATATGGAAAAATATTTTTCTTCAAAATTTTAGTGGGTGAAGCTTATATCCCGGTGCGCTCTGAAGTCTGAAAAATACGGTACATATGTTATATATCTTTAAAGGCCTACTGAAATTAGATTTTCTTATTTAAACGGGGATAGCAGATCCATTCTATGTGTCATACTTGATCATTTCGCGATATTGCCATATTTTTGCTGAAAGGATTTAGTAGAGAACATCGACGATAAAGTTAGCAACTTTTGGTCGCTGATAAAAAAAGCCTTGCCTGTACCGGAAGTAGCGTGACGTCACAGGTTGAAGAGCTTCTCACATCTGCACATTGTTTACAATCATGGCCACCAGCAGCGAGAGCGATTTGGACCGAGAAAGCGACGATTACCCCATTAATTTGAACAAGGATGAAAGATTCGTGGATGAGGAAAGTGAAAGTGAAGGATTAGAGGGCAGTGGAAGCGATTCAGATAGGGAAGATGCTGTGAGAGGCGGGTGGCATCTGATATTCAACTGGGAATGACTAAAACAGTAAATAAACATATATATACTCTATTAGCCACAACACAACCAGGCTTATATTTAATATGCCACAAATTAATCCGCATAACAAACACCTCCCCCCTCCCGTCCATTTAACCCACCAATACAACTCAAACACCCGCACAACACACTCAATCCCACAGCCCAAAGTACCGTTCACCTCCGTAAAGTTCATAAGGCACATATATTTCCCCAAAGTTACGTACGTGACATGCACATAGCGGCACGCACGTACGGGCAAGCGATCAAATGTTTGGAAGCCAAAGCCGCGTACTCACGGTAGCGCGTCTGCTATCCAACTCAAAGTCCTCCTGGTTGTGTTGCTGCAGCCTGCCGCTAATACACCGCTTCCCACCTACAGCTTTCTTCTTTGCTGTCTTCATTGTTCATTAAACAAATTGCAAAAGATTCACCAACACAGATGTCCAGAATACTGTGGAATTTTGCGATGAAAACAGAGCCGTTTGTATTGGGACACAATGGTGTCCCAATACTTCCGCACAATCCGTGACGTCACGCGCAAACGTCATCATACCGAGACGTTTTCAGCCGGATATTTCCCGGGAAATTTAAAATGGCACTTTATAAGTTAACCCGGCCGTATTGGCATGTGTTGCGATGTTAAGATTTCATCATTGATATATAAACTATCAGACTGCGTGGTCGGTAGTAGTGGCTTTCAGTAGGCCTTTAAAAACTTTTGATAAATTTAGTGGATCGCTGGCGATGGGCGAAATCAAAGAAAATCAGTCAAACACGGCCCTTTCTCTGAGGTTCCAGTCGGGATCGCCCTTCCCAACTCTCGCTGTGACTGAACTGCAGCGCTTGGGGAAAGGGAACGTGTGTTTTCAGGCTTTTGACATGGCGGGCTTTGCCCACGCGGGGCTACGCGAGACGCACCTTTTGACAGGACAGCTGACAGGTCACGTCGGGGAATGGTAGTCCCAGATAAGAGACCAAGATACCCAGAGACAGAGCGCTTAATCCCGCCGTGTGTGTGTGTGTGCGTATGGTTATCACTACCCCATATCAACCTGCCCACGCTCTCCGTCACGCGTGTAATTGGTCTGATTACAGTCTGATGAGAAAATACAGGTTTGATTATCAAGCGACACACACGAGAGCCAACATCCCCCCCCCACACATTAGCAGATAGACTGAGACACAGAGACGGGATGAACGCCATTATCGCAGCCAATGACAGGTAAATAAATAGATTAGCAACACACACACACACACACACACACACACACACACACACACACACACACACACACACACACACACACACACACACACACACACACACACACACATCTCCATTCCGAGACAGACGTGCACCTATCTCAGCTTGTATCTGGCCTGCTTGATAGTGTTGATCTAATTCCAACCTGTTGCCGCTCTCGTTTGTCTTGTTGCTTCATGTACCGATTCCGGTTTCCTCCACCAAAATGTACTTTTGTTGATCCGACTCCACACTTTCATTTCAGATGAAGAAAGGTGGAAACTCGAAACTCTAGACGACTACAGCGCATTTGACCGAGGTGTTTCTCCATTTACAAGCAATTATAACATCTTTTGTCCCGAGTCCTATTTCCCCGTGCTATTGCGCCATGACGGCTGTGGAGGCAAACAATGGCCGCAACATCAATACTCAAAAGTGCGCGCGGAGAGAACAGAGAGGAGTTTGTCTGTTAAGGGTGCCCCGTGTGAAAGGAGAGGAGAGAAAGGAGAGAAAATGAATATGTGCCTGATTGGGTTTCTAACGCGCATTGAAGGGAGCAAAAGCGTGCTGGCATTGTTCCCGTCTGGGGTGAAAGGGAGCGACAACTTGGAGAGAGCGTGAAAGAATGGAAGAGGAACCGCTGAGGCCCGGGAGAAAGTGAGAGCTGCACGAGGACGAGGGAGGAGAGGAGAGGGAGGCTCGCCGAACGGGTTTTTGTTTCGGGGTCTGTGCTCGTCTTGACGTGCAATGCGCTCTTTCTGGCCTCGGTGTCAGGCGCTATTCTTCCGGGACCTTGTCTCATAGCTTGTCAGGCGCTCGGGACACTTAAAGGCAGCGCTGTTGCAACTTTTTGGGGGACATCTTCTTCATTAAAGGCCTACTGAAATGAATTTTTTTTATTTAAACGGGGATAGCAGATCTATTCTATGTGTCATACTTGATCATTTCGCGATATTGCCATATTTTTGCTGAAAGGATTTAGTATAGAACAACGACGATAAAGATTGCAACTTTTGGTATCTGATAAAAAAAGGCTTGCACCTACCGGAAGTAGCGTGACGTAGTCAGTTGAACATATACGCAAAGTTCCCTATTGTTTACAATGATGGCCGCATGAAGTGAGAGAGATTCGGACCGAGAAAGCGACAATTTCCCCATTAATTTGAGCGAGGATGAAAGATTTGTGGATGAGTAAAGTGCAAGTGAAGGACTAGTGGGGAGTTGAAGCTATTCAGATAGGGAAGATGCTGTGAGAGCCGGGGGTGACCTGATATTCAGCTGGGAATGACTACAACAGTAAATAAACACAAGACATATATATACTCTATTAGCCACAACACAACCAGGCTTATATTTAATATGCCACAAATTAATCCTGCATAAAAACACCTGCGTGTTTGTTATGCTAGCTCCTAGCTCCTATGCTAGCTCCTAGCTCCATAGAACACGCCAATACAATTCAAACACCTGATCAACACACACAATCACTCAGCCCAAAAGACCGTTTACCTAACCCAAGGTTCATAAAGCTTATATATTTTTAAAAAGTTACGTACGTGACGCGCACGTACGGTACGGTACGTGTTATGCTAGCTCCTAGCTCCTCTGCTAGCTCCTAGCTCCATAGAACACGCCAATACAATTCAAACACCTGATCAACACACACAATCACTCAGCCCAAAAGACCGTTTACCTAACCCAAGGTTCATAAAGCTTATATATTTTTAAAAAGTTACGTACGTGACGCGCACGTACGGTACGGTACGTGTTATGCTAGCTCCTAGCTCCTCTGCTAGCTCCTAGCTCCATAGAACACGCCAATACAATTCAAACACCTGATCAACACACACAATCACTCAGCCCAAAAGACCGTTCACCTAACCCAAGGTTCATAAAGCTTATATATTTTAAAAAAGTTACGTACATACGCAAAAAAAAGTTGCGCACATACGGTCAAGCGATCAAATGTTTAGAAGCCAAAGCTGCATAGTCACAGTAGCACGTCTGCGTCTTTGTCATCCAAATCAAAGTAATCCTGGTAAGAGTCTGTGTTGTCCCAGTTCTCTACAGGCGTCTGTGTATCCAAGTCAAAAGTCCTCCTGGTTAGAGTCTCTGTTATCCGAGTTCTTCCATCTTGACTGCATCTTTCGGAAATGTAAACAAAGAAGCGCCGGCTGTGTACTGTTGTTGCTGACTACGTTCGAAAAATACGTCCATTTCGCACCGACAACTTTCTTCTTTGCTTGCTCGGCTTCCTTCTCCATAATGCAATGAACATGATTGAAACAGATTCACGAACACAGATGTCCAGAATACTGTGGAATTATGAAATGAAAACAGAGCTTTTTCGTATTGGCTTCAATGTGGAAGGCATACCCGTGTTCGCCGGTCTACGTCACGCGCATACGTCATCCTCAGAGGCGTTTCGAACCGGAAGTTTAGCGGCAAATTTAAAATGTCACTTTATAAGTTAACCCGGTCGTATTGGCATGTGTTATAATGTTAAGATTTCATCATTGATATATAAACTATCAGACTGCGTGGTCGGTAGTAGTGGCTTTCAGTAGGCCTTTAAAGATGCTCAGACTAATTTAATGTAGGTCAATATGTGCGAAGCCAGTGGTTCTCAAACTTTTTTTTTTTACCACAAAGTACCACCTCAGAAGGCTCTTCAAGTACCACTATAATGACCAACATTAAAGGTAGTAGGCCTAAGTATTCATTAAAACTAGAGATGTCCGATAATGGCTTTTTTGCCGATATCCGATATTCCAATATTGTCCAACTCTTAATTACCGATTCCGATATCAACCAATACCATACTTGCCAACCTTGAGACCTCCAATATCGGGAGGTGGGGGGGGCGTGTTTGGGGCATGGGGCGTGTTTGGGGCGTGGTTAAGAGGAGAGCATATTTACAGCTAGAATTCACCAAATCAAGTATTTCACACACATATATATATATATATATATATATATATATATATATATATATATATATATATATATATATATATATATATATATATATATATATATATATATATATATATATATATATATATATATATATGTGTGTGAAATACTTGACTTTCAGTGAATTCTAGCTATATATATATTTTATTTTTATTTTTTATTTTATTATACATATAAATAAAAGACATACTTGAATTTCAGTGTTCTGCCGGTAGGTGGCAGTATTGTCCGGTTTAAGAGTGTCACAACATTGCTGTTTACGGCAGACGAACTGCTTTACGGTAGACTAAACGTGACGTGTGTTGTTGTGTGTTGTTACCGCGCTGGGAGGACGTTCATGAAACTGCCTAACAATAAACCCACATAAGAAACCAAGAACTCTCTCTCCTTGTTGTGCACTCTACTCTCTAAAAGCCGTAGATGTTATGACGTCATTGGGCAGGCAAGCTGCTGGGAAAGCGGACGTGAGAACGGCTGTCCCCACTCAGGTACGCTTTGAGCTGGAGGGGGCGTGGCCTCCAGCTCCGGCTGAATACCGGGAGTTTGTCGGGAGAAGGGAGGTTGTCGGGAGAGGCGCTGAATACCGGGATTCTTCCGCTAAAAACGGGAGGGTTGGCAAGTATGACCAATACCGATATATACAGTCGTGGAATTAACACATTATTATGCTAATTTTGTTGTGATGCCCCGCTGGATGCATTAAACAATGTAACAAGGTTTTCCAAAATAAATCAACTCAAGTTATGGAAAAAAATGCCAACATGGCACTGCCATATTTATTATTGAAGTCACAAAAGTGCTTTTTTTTTTTTTTAACATGCCTCAAAACAGCAGCTTGGAATTTGGGACATGCTCTCCCTGAGAGAGCATGAGGAGGTTGGGTTGGGGGGGGTGAGGTTATGGGGTAGGGGGTAGCGGGGGGTGTATATTGTTGCGTCCCGGAAGACTTAGTGCTGCAAGGGGTTCTGGGTATTTGTTCTGTTGTGTTACGGTGCGGATGTTCTCCCGAAATGTGTTTGTCATTCTTGTTTGGTGTGGGTTCACAGTGTGGCGCATATTTGTAACAGTGTTAAAGTTGTTTATACATCCACCCTCAGTGTGACCTGTATGGCTGTTGACCAAGTATGCTTTGCATTCACTTGTGTGTGTGAAAAGCCGTAGATATTATGTGATTGGGCCGGCACGCAAAGGCAGTGCCTTTAAGGTTTATTGGCGCTCTGTACTTCTCCCTACGTCCGTGTACACAGTGGCGTTTTAAAAAGTTATAAATTTTACTTTTTGAGACCGATACAAATAATTTTGAAATCGATACCGATAATTTCCGATATTACATTTTAAAACATTATTTTCGGCATCCCTACATAAAACCTTTTTTTTTTTTTTTACTTTATATCAACCTGAAGTTGATATACTGTAGAAATTTACTGTAAGTGTTAAATAAAAAAAGGCCATACTTGGTCAACAGCCATACAGGTCACACTGAGGGTGGGGTATAAACAACTTTAACACTGTTACAAATATGTGCCACATTGTGAACCCACACCAAACAAGAATGACAAACACATTTTGGGAGAACATCCGCACCGTAACACAACATAAACACAACAGAACAAATACCCAGAACCCCTTGCAGCACTAAGTCTTCCGACATACTACAATATACACCCCCGGCTACCCTCTACCCCTAAACCCCCCCCCCCAACCTCCTCATGCTCTCTCAGGGAGAGCATGTCCCAAATTCCAAGCTGCTGTTTTGAGGCATGTTTAAAAAAGTAATGCACTTTGTGACTTCAATAATAAATATGGCAGTGCCATGTTGGCATTTTTTTTCCATAACTTGAGTTGATTTATTTTGGAAAACCTTGTTACATTGTTTAATGCATCCAGCGGGGCATCACAACAAAATTAGGCATAATAATGTGTTAATCCCACAACTGTATATATCGGTATCGGTCGATATCGGAATCGGTAATTAAGAATTGGACAATATCGGAATATCGGCAGAAAAGCCATCATTAATTTCAACTCAATCAGACCATTCAAGTTTTTTTTTACCAGTTTCAAAAAATTCCCGCTTTTCCCAAAATCCCCAAATTTTGGGGGGAATTCCCATTGAAATCAATGGGGACATTCTTCAAACTTCCACCATTTTAATGTGATTCAAACTGTTCCAACTTCAGAATATTCAGCCTGTTTGGGAATTGTGTGCTCTACTTCCACAAATCTAAAAAAAAAAAAATTCCAGGATTCCAGTTCAACTTCAGCATTGGAGCATTCACACTTCACTTCCTTCAGGAATTGCCTCATCTACAATAAGGCTGGGCAACTTTTGCTGCCCGGGGCCTAGAAAAGGATCCAAATAGGTTGATATTATTGTAATTAGATGAATGAATTGTGTCCAAAAGAGTGAGAGGCTCCTCCAACATGGACGACATGTTCCACACAACAACACTCCTCTACTTGCTCACTTTCCATTAACCCGGCAACAATGCTTCCGACTAAATGTCAGCGTCGCCTGCCCCGGGCCGCTGTTCCCCCCGCAGTGACTGACAGCTATCTATCGCTGTCAATCATCAGCGTGCACCCCCCGCCCCCCCCCCCCTCCCCAGCCCAACCCCTCGCAGCGTTTTAGCCAGCTGCTCGGTGCCACGCTATCAAGATGGCGCGCCAAATGACTTCTCCTTGGCCCCGTCGCCTCCTCGCTCTCACACGCACACACGAGGTGCGCGCGGAGGAACGCTCTCCACATGAAAACTCCCGACAAATACAAAAGGTGACAGTCGCGCGGGCATATCCACAGATAACCAAGCATCTTTTTTTCTTTTTTAAACCTCCTAAATATTTACGTGGCTGTTCCCCCCCCCCCCCCTTCCCCCACCCCCAATATTGATTGTCCTTATCTGTCATAATTCAGCACAGTCTGAGCTCATTGCAATCACTCTTCACAGACTGTGAAAGGAGGAGGGGGCATGTCTATCAACCAGCCATGAAAGGAGCAGATAGGTGTGGTTCCTGCCGTGTTTCCATTTGGCCCGTGCATTCAATACATCCTAATAACACCACCGCCTCTCTTTACCGCACTCAGCTACTCGTCTCCATTCAATCTTTTAAACATTTCATTCCAGTCCTCGTCTTTGTTCCCTTTTTGGCCCGCACCAAAGATCAGTCCGTGTGTTGGTCGCAAGGTGCGAGATGACGCAGAAAACATACAAGCTTGGACACACCTTTTCATTTGCAGCAGTCAGTAAGCGTGTCCAAACGAAGGGGGCGCAAATTTTCCGCCCGTTATTATGTGACAGGGCAAGAAGTACCAAATACACAATTTGTAGGCGTAAACATACAAAATTAGCTCAAAAGCTAGCATAAAACATTAGCATGTTAACATTAGCATGCTAATATAAGACACGTTAGTATACATCCAAGATGACGCCAAGTATCAAAATCCATGATTTTTACGTTAAAACATAAAAAAATGAGGTGAAAACTTAGCATAAAACATTAGCATGTTAACGTTAGCATGCTAATATAAGAGATGTTTGTATACTTCCAAGATGACAGCAAGTATCGAAAACCTTGATTTGTAGGTGTAAACATACAAATTTAGCTAAAAAGCTAGCCTAAAACATTAGCACGTTAAAGTTAGCATGCTAATATAAGAGACGTTAGTATACTTCCAAAATGAAGGCAAGTATCAAAAACAATGATTTTTAGGTTAAAACATACAAATTGAGCTAAAAAGCTAGCATAAAACGTTAGCATGCTAATATAAGAGATGTTAGTATACTTCCAAGATGACGCCATGTATCAAAAAACCAATGGTGTACAAAGTGTGGTGGCTATTTTCCGCCTGTTATTATGTGACAGGGTAACACAATTTGTAGGCGTAAACATACAAAATTAGCTCAAAAGCTAGCAGAAAAAATTAGCATGTTAACATTAGCATGCTAACATAAGACACATTAGTATACATCCAAGATGACGCCAAGTATCAAAATCCATGATTTTTAAGTTAAAACATAAAAAAATTAGGTGAAAACTTAGCATAAAACATTAGCATATTAACGTTAGCATGCTAATATAAGAGATGTTTGTATACTTCCAAGATGACAGCAAGTATCAAAAACCTTGATTTGTAGGTGTAAACATACAAATGTAGGTAAAAAGCTAGCCTAAAACATTAGCACGTTAAAGTTAGCATGCTAATATAAGAGACGTTAGTATACTTCCAAGATGAAAGCAAGTATCAAAACAATGATTTTTAGGTTAAAACATACAAATTGAGCTAAAAAGCTAGCATAAAACGTTAGCATGCTAATATAAGAGATGTTAGTATACTTCCAAGATGACGCCATGTATCAAAAAACCAATGGTGTACAAAGTGTGGTGGCTATTTTCCGCCTGTTATTATGTGACAGGGTAACACAATTTGTAGGCGTAAACATACAAAATTAGCTCAAAAGCTAGCAGAAAAAATTAGCATGTTGACATTAGCATGCTAATATAAGACACGTTAGTATACATCCAAGATGACGCCAAGTATCAAAAAACATGATTCTTAGGTTAAAACATACAAATTTAGCTCAAAAGCTAGCATAAAACATGTTAATGTTAGCATGCTAATATAAGAGATACTAGTATACATCCAAGATGACGCCAAGTATCAAAATCCATGATTTTTACGTTAAAACATAAAAAAATTAGGTGAAAACTTAGCATAAAACATTAGCATGTTAACGTTAGCATGCTAATATAAGAGATGTTTGTATACTTCCAAGATGACAGCAAGTATCAAAAACCTTGATTTGTAGGTGTAAACATACAAATTTAGCTAAAAAGCTAGCCTAAAACATTAGCACGTTAAAGTTAGCATGCTAATATAGGAGACGTTAGTATACTTCCAAAATGAAGGCAAGTATCAAAAACAATGATTTTTAGGTTAAAACATACAAATTGAGCTAAAAAGCTAGCATAAAACGTTAGCATGCTAATATAAGAGATGTTAGTATACTTCCAAGATGACGCCATGTATCAAAAAAACCAATGGTGTACAAAGTGTGGTGGCTATTTTCCGCCTGTTATTATGTGACAGGGTAAGAAGTACCAAATACACAATTTGTAGGCGTAAACATACAAAATTATCTCAAAAGCTAGCATAAAACATTAGCATGTTGACATTAGCATGCTAATATAAGACACGTTAGTATACATCCAAGATGACGCCAAGTATCAAAAAACATGATTTTTAGGTTAAAACATACAAATTTAGCTCAAAAACTAGCATAAAACATGTTAATGTTAGCATGCTAATATAAGAGATACTAGTATACTTTCACGATGACGCCAAGTATCAAAAAACATGATCTTTAGGTTAAAACATACAAAATTAAGTAAAAAGCGAGCATAAAACGTTAGCATGCTAATATAAGAGACGGCAAGTATCAAAAAACCAATGGTGTACAAAGTGTGGCGGCCATTTTCCGCCCGTTATGTGACCGGATAAGAAGTACCAAATACACAATTTGTAAGCGTAAACATACAAAATTAGCTCAAAAGCTAGCATAAAACATTAGCATGTTAATATTAGCATGCTAATATAAGACACGTTAGTATACATCCAAGATGACGCCAAGTATCGAAATCCATGATTTTTACGTTAAAACATAAAAAAATTAGGTGAAAACTTAGCATAAAACATTAGCATGTTAACGTTAGCATGCTAATATAAGAGATGTTTGTATACTTCCAAGATGACAGCAAGTATCAAAAACCTTGATTTGTAGGTGTAAACATACAAATTTAGCTAAAAAGCTAGCCTAAAAAATTAGCACGTTAAAGTTAGCATGCTAATATAAGAGACGTTAGTATACTTCCAAAATGAAGGCAAGTATCAAAAACAATGATTTTTAGGTTAAAACATACAAATTGAGCTAAAAAGCTAGCATAAAACGTTAGCATGCTAATATAAGAGATGTTAGTATACTTCCAAGATGACGCCATGTATCAAAAAACCAATGGTGTACAAAGTGTGGTGGCTATTTTCCGCCTGTTATTATGTGACAGGGTAACACAATTTGTAGGCGTAAACATACAAAATTAGCTCAAAAGCTAGCAGAAAAAATTAGCATGTTGACATTAGCATGCTAATATAAGACACGTTAGTATACATCCAAGATGACGCCAAGTATCAAAAAACATGATTTTTAGGTTAAAACATACAAATTTAGCTCAAAAGCTAGCATAAAACATGTTAATGTTAGCATGCTAATATAAGAGATACTAGTATACATCCAAGATGACGCCAAGTATCAAAATCCATGATTTTTACGTTAAAACATAAAAAAATTAGGTGAAAACTTAGCATAAAACATTAGCATGTTAACGTTAGCATGCTAATATAAGAGATGTTTGTATACTTCCAAGATGACAGTAAGTATCAAAAACCTTGATTTGTAGGTGTAAACATACACATTTAGCTAAGAAGCTAGCCTAAAACATTAGCACGTTAAAGTTAGCATGCTAATATAAGAGACGTTAGTATACTTCCAAAATGAAGGCAAGTATCAAAAACAATGATTTTTAGGTTAAAACATACAAATTTAGCTCAAAAGCTAGCATAAAACGTTAGCATGCTAATATAAGAGATGTAAGTATACTTCCAAGATGACGCCATGTATCAAAAAACCAATGGTGTACAAAGTGTGGTGGCTATTTTCCGCCTGTTATTATGTGACAGGGTAACACAATTTGTAGGCGTAAACATACAAAATTAGCTCAAAAGCTAGCAGAAAAAATTAGCATGTTGACATTAGCATGCTAATATAAGACACGTTAGTATACATCCAAGATGACGCCAAGTATCAAAAAACATGATTTTTAGGTTAAAACATACAAATTTAGCTCAAAAGCTAGCATAAAACATGTTAATGTTAGCATGCTAATATAAGAGATACTAGTATACATCCAAGATGACGCCAAGTATCAAAATCCATGATTTTTACGTTAAAACATAAAAAAATTAGGTGAAAACTTAGCATAAAACATTAGCATGTTAACGTTAGCATGCTAATATAAGAGATGTTTGTATACTTCCAAGATGACAGCAAGTATCAAAAACCTTGATTTGTAGGTGTAAACATACAAATTTAGCTAAAAAGCTAGCCTAAAAAATTAGCACGTTAAAGTTAGCATGCTAATATAAGAGACGTTAGTATACTTCCAAAATGAAGGCAAGTATCAAAAACAATGATTTTTAGGTTAAAACATACAAATTGAGCTAAAAAGCTAGCATAAAACGTTAGCATGCTAATATAAGAGATGTTAGTATACTTCCAAGATGACGCCATGTATCAAAAAACCAATGGTGTACAAAGTGTGGTGGCTATTTTCCGCCTGTTATTATGTGACAGGGTAACACAATTTGTAGGCGTAAACATACAAAATTAGCTCAAAAGCTAGCAGAAAAAATTAGCATGTTGACATTAGCATGCTAATATAAGACACGTTAGTATACATCCAAGATGACGCCAAGTATCAAAAAACATGATTCTTAGGTTAAAACATACAAATTTAGCTCAAAAGCTAGCATAAAACATGTTAATGTTAGCATGCTAATATAAGAGATACTAGTATACATCCAAGATGACGCCAAGTATCAAAATCCATGATTTTTACGTTAAAACATAAAAAAATTAGGTGAAAACTTAGCATAAAACATTAGCATGTTAACGTTAGCATGCTAATATAAGAGATGTTTGTATACTTCCAAGATGACAGCAAGTATCAAAAACCTTGATTTGTAGGTGTAAACATACAAATTTAGCTAAAAAGCTAGCCTAAAACATTAGCACGTTAAAGTTAGCATGCTGATATAAGAGACGTTAGTATACTTCCAAGATGAAGGCAAGTATCAAAAACAATGATTTTTAGGTTAAAACATACAAATTGAGCTAAAAAGCTAGCATAAAATGTTAGCATGCTAATATAAGAGATGTTAGTATACTTCCAAGATGACGCCATGTATCAAAAAACCAATGGTGTACAAAGTGTGGTGGCTATTTTCCGCCTGTTATTATGTGACAGGGTAAGAAGTACCAAATACACAATTTGTAGGCGTAAACATACAAAATTAGCTCAAAAGCTAGCAGAAAAAATAAGCATGTTGACATTAGCATGCTAATATAAGACACGTTAGTATACATCCAAGATGACGCCAAGTATCAAAAAACATGATTTTTAGGTTAAAACATACAAATTTAGCTCAAAAGCTAGCATAAAACATGTTAATGTTAGCATGCTAATATAAGAGGTACTAGTATACTTCCACGATGACGCCAAGTATCAAAAAACATGATCTTTAGGTTAAAACATACAAAATTAAGTAAAAAGCGAGCATAAAATGTTAGCATGCTAATATAAGAGACGCCAAGTATCAAAAAACCAATGGTGTACAAAGTGTGGCGGCCATTTTCCGCCCGTTATGTGACCGGATAAGAAGTACCAAATACACAATTTGTAAGCGTAAACATACATAATTAGCTCAAAAGCTAGCATAAAACATTAGCACGTTAATGTTAGCATGCTAATATAAGAGACGTTAGTACACTTCCAAGATGACAGCAAGTATCAAAAACCATGATTTTTAGGTTAAAACATACAAATTTAGCTCAAAAGCTAGCATAAAACGTTAGCATGCTAATATAAGAGACGTTAGTATACTTCCAAGATGACGGCGAGTATCAAAAACCATGATTTTTAGGTTAAAACATACAAAATTAGCTATAAAGATAGCATAAAACATTAGCGAGCTAATATAAGAGATGTTAGTATACTTCCAAGATGACAGCAAGTATCAAAAAATCAATGGTGTACAAAGTGTGGCGGCCATTTTTGACAGGGTAAGAAGGAAAATACCAAAATACACAATTCATAGGTGTAAACATGCAAAATTAGCTCAAAAGCTAGCATAAAATGTTGGCACGTTAACGTTAGCAGCATGCTAATATAAGAGATGATAATGTACTTCGAAGATGACACCAAGTCAATATTTTTAACCCAAATAGGTGAAATGACATAAGCTCCCACGGCACACCAGACTGTATCTCACGGTGCCGCGGCACAGTGGTTGAAAAACACTGATGTAGACCACAAGGAACTGTTTTACATTCAGAAAAAATAAAAATAATAATTATAATATGACCCCTTATATGCGCCCTATAATCCGGTGCGCCTTTTGTATGAAAAAAGCCCTGAATAGACCATTCATCGGCAGTGCGCCTTATAATCTGGTGCGCCCTATGGTCCGGAAAATACGGTACTACTTTTGTTGTTTTTAAAGAAAATATATGCATCAGTGTCGATTATGCAAATTGCATGACGACGTCATATTGACCACGCCCCCAGTCATGCCTCCTCCCTTACATATTGGCAATATTTTTTTTAACAAAGCGCGTTTTGTTTTTAGTAGAGATGTCCGATATTATCGGCCGATAAATGCTTTAAAATGTAATATCGGAAATTATCGGTATCGGTTTCAAAAAGTAAAATTTTTGACTTTTTAAAACGCCGCTGTACGGAGTGGTACACGGACGTAGGGAGAAGTACAGAGAAGTTGCGTCTCCCAGTCATACTTGCCAACCCTCCCCATTTTCCCGGGAGACTCACAAATTTCAGTGCCCCTCCCGAAAATCTCCCGGGGCAACCATTCTCCAGAATTTCTCCCGATTACCACCCAGACAACAATATTGGGGGCGTGGCTTAAAGGCACTACCTTTGCGTGCCGGCCCAATCACATAATATCTACGGCTTTTCACACACACAAGTGAATGCCACGCATACTTGGCCAACAGCCATACAGGTCACACTGAGGGTGGCCGTATAAACAACTTTAACACTGTTACAATAATGCGCCACACTGTGAACGCACACCAAACAAGAATGACAAACACATTTTGGGAGAACATCCGCACCGTAACACAACATAAACACAACAGAACAAATACCGTATTTTCCGCACCATAAGGCGCCCCGTGTTATTAGCCGCACGTTTAATGAACGGCATATTTCAAAACTTTGTTTACCTATTAGCCGCCCCGTGCTATTAGCCACACCTACGCTACGCTAAAGGGAATGTCAACAAAACAGTCAGATAGGTCAGTCCAACTTTAATAATATATTACAAACCAGCGTTCTAACAACTTTGTTCACTCCCAAAATGTAATGTGCAAATGTGCAATCACAAAAATAGTAACACTCAAAATAGTGCAGAGCAATAGCAACATCAATAACTCAACGTTGCTCATACGTTAATGTCACGCAACACACAAAATAAACATTTAAAGCTCACTTTCTGAAGTTATTACTCATCTACAAATCCCTCGAATTCTTCTTCTTCGGTGTGCTTCACTTGTTTATTGACACCATCGATGATGTGGACGCGCATGCAGTCGTAGGTCAACAGGAACGGCGCTGCGTGAAAAAAGTCACCCGGTGTCTTCGCGTAAACGTCTATCAACCACTCGCTCATCTTTTCTTCATCCATCCATCCCTTCCAGTTAGCTTTTATGATGACGCCGGCTGGAAAGTTCTCTTTTGGCAAGCTCTTCCTTTTGAATATCACCGTGGGTGGAAGTTTCTGGCCGTTAGCATGGCAAGCTAGAACCACGGTGAAGACGACTTCTCATTCCCTGTGGTGCGAATATTCACCGTACGTGTTCCCGTTGTATCCACAGTGCGGTTCACAGGAATATCAAAAGTCAGTGGAACCTTGTACGCGTGTCTCTTAGTAGGAGACATTTTGTGGTCTTTACAGAAACACACAAATGAAATTAAATATCCGCGAGCTTCTTCTTCTACGGGGGCGGGTGCTCACCTTGGCGGTTGCTTACCGTAGAAGAAGAAGCGCTTCCTCTTTTATGGGGGCGGTTGCTTACAGTAGAAGAAGAAGCGCTTCCTCTTTTACGGGGAAAAAAGATGGCGACTGTTTACCGTAGTTGCGAGACCTAAACCTTATGAAAATAAATATGAATATTAATCCATATATAAGGCGCACCGGGTTATTAGCCGCACTGTCTGCTTTTGACAAAAATTGTGGTTTTTAGGTGCGGCTTATGGTGCGGAAAATACGGTACCCAGAACCCCTTGCAGCACTAACTCTTCCGGGACGCTACAATATACACCTCAACCTCCTCATGCTCTCTCAGGGAGAGCATGTCCCAAATTCCAAACTGCTGTTTTGAGGCATGAAAAAAAATAAAATAATGCACTTTGTGACTTCAATAATAAATATGGCAGTGCCATGTTGGCATTTTTGTCCATAACTTGAGTTGATTTATTTTGGAAAACCTTGTTACATTGTTTAATGCATCACAACAAAATTAGGCATAATAATGTGTTAATTCCACGACTGTATATATATATCGGTATCGGTTGATATCGGAATCGGTAATTAAGAGTTGGACAATATTGAATATCGGCAAAAAAGCCATTATCGGACATCTCTAGTTTTTAGTCCAACTTTTATTATTGTTTGAAAATGGCTCCCGAGCAGGACTCTGGGCGTCTCTCAGCAGGACAAGCCATAACGACTAGGATTATTCCGGAGAGGAGGGGGGAAAAAAAAGAAAAGAAAAAGTACAGCGTTGGTGATGACACCAAGATGGAAGCAATGGAAAGGTCATTTTTGGAGGACCGCCTTGACAAAAAGGACAGATCCGGGGCTGGCGGGGAGAATTCAGCGTGAAGAACATCTCACTATCTGAGGTGGGCACAAATGAACACAATCTGAAGGCAAGTATGTAACTGTGTGAGGAACATCTCATGATGCAGCAGTCGCTGGAGAGGCGGCCATTCTCCTGCTATCACCTTCTACCGCATATTCCCACATTACCTATATCTAGCCAATTTCTTTGGGGCTACTTGAACACCTGGAGGGGGGGGGGGCAGGTAGCAGATATGCGCCTGGCTGTGGTTATTGTCAACAGGGTAGCATTCATGCCTAACAGGGCCACCAGAGGTTATCGCTGAGCCAGAGTGTGTACGAGGAGAGGAAATCAAGCTGCAGGAGGAAGCCAAGGCGTATCGCTCTCTGTAGCCCTCGGGGCCGCAGAGGGGACGGCGGTGTGCACGGTAGCGGCGAGGCAAGTGTGCATTTGGGGGAGTGGGGGGGGGGGGGGTGATTGTACACGCAAAAGAGCCGAAGGGAAGGCGGCGACGCCAGCGAGTCTGCGCCGAAAACTGTGAATGTGCAGATATGGCGAGGAGGAAAATACAGCCGTGTGTACTCTCTCCGAGGAGAACCGGGCAGACCTTTTTTAACTCCCAAATAGTCAATGTAACTACAAATACTGTGGACCTTCAAAATTCCTGCAATTCTGCAGATTTAGAGCCAAAAAAATTTTTTTTTTTTTTTTTTTTTGTGGGAAAACCAGAAAATTAATGTATTTTCTATCCCCAAAGGACAAGATCACGGGTACAAGCGGCCAAAATGAGTTTCCTCTCCCTTAGAGATAGGGTGAGAAGCTCTGTCATCCGGGAGGAGCCAGATGAGGTGGTTCGGGCATCTGGTCAGGATGTCCGACCGGTAGGAGGCCACAGGGAAGACCCAGGAAAACGTTGGGAAGACTATCTCTCCCGGCTGGCCTGGGAACGCATCGGGATCCCCCGGGAAGAGCTGGACAAAGTGGCTGGGGAGAGGGAAGTCTGGGCTTCCCTGCTTAGGCTGCTGCCCCCGCGACCCGACCTCGGATAAGCGGAAGAAGATAGATGGATGGATGGATGGATATATCCCACACCTCGGTCTTTTCCCCTCGGCCATCAGGCACATGAACAGTAGCTCCTTGAATTCCTTGGAAGTCTACAACAAGATCTGATAGCTCAGTTACAGCTCTTTTTATTACCAAATATGTGTTATATGTCTTTTATGTTGCACCATTGCACCAAGAAATATTCCTAGTTTGTGAACCCGTTCTCAAACAATGGCAATAAAACTATTCTGATTCTGATTCTTAAATGATCAGTTTTTGTAGAAAACACACATCACTAGCCTTAAAGGCCTACTGAAAGCCACTACTAGCGACCACGCAGTCTGATAGTTTATATATCAATGATGAAATCTTAACATTGCAACACATGCCAATACGGCTGGGTTAACTTATAAAGTGACATTTTAAAATTCCCGCCACACTTCCGGTTGAAAAACTCCTTTGGATATGATTTATGCGCGTGATGTCACAAAAGCAACGGAAGTGGTTGGACCCCATCGGACCCGATAGAAAAGCCTCTTGTTTTCTTCGACAAAATTCCACATTATTCTGGACGTCTGTGTTGGTGAATCTTTTGCAATTTGTTTAATGAACAATGGAGACTGCAAAGAAGAACGTTGTAGGTGGGATCGATCGGTGTATTAGCGGCTAAGTACAATACTGTAATATCTGTGATATTTGCATTAGTGTACTGTCTTTAAGGGTTTGGGGAACGCGCATACGCGAGTGAGTTGGCGGAGAACTTGTGTGTGTGAGTTTTGGCTAACAGCAGCTCGTGTATGTGTGTGCGTTACTTTTTGAACTACAACCAGTTACCGCTTTTTAATAAAGCGATTGAGCAGCGCTTCCTCGTCTGTGTGACTCCTTCTCCACTAGGGGCATTACAATACTTACAGCAACACAACAAGGACTACTTACCCTGACGCCTAGCCGATGCTTGCCGCCAAACCCACGGATGAAGTCCTTCGTCGTGCCGTTGATCGCTGGAATGCAGGTGAGCACGGCTGTTGATGGGTTTCTATCTTCATTTGAGAACGATGCTACGCGCTAGCTCAGCAGCTAAGTGTGTCACCGATGTATTGTCTTGGAGATAAAAGTTACTTTAAATGTCCATTTCGTGTGCTCGACTCTCATTTTCAAGAGGATATAGTATCCGAGGTGGTTTAAAATACAAATCCGTGATTCACAATAGAAAAAGGAGAGAGTACATAGTTCTGTGAGGTCTGGTTGCTAAGTTAGCTTCAATGGCGTCGTTAGCACAGCATTGTTAACCTTTGCCAGCCTGGAAATCATTAACCGTGTATTTACATGTCCACGGTTTAATAGTATTGTTGATTTTCTATCTATCCTTCCATTAAGGGGTTTATTTATTTTGTTTCTATCTTCATTTGAGAACGATGCTATCGCGCTAGCTCAGTAGCTAAGTGTGTCACCGATGTATTGTCTTGGAGATAAAAGTCACTTTAAATGTCCATTTCGCGTGCTCGACTCTCATTTTCAAGAGGATATAGTATCCGAGGTGGTTTAAAATACAAATCCGTGATCCACAATATAAAAAGGAGAGTGTGGAATCCAATGAGCCAGCTTGTACCTAAGTTACGGTCAGAGCGAAAAAAGATACGTCCATCACTGTCTCTCAAGTCCTTCACTGTAACGTTCCTCATCTACGAATCTTTCATCCTCGCTCAAATTAATGGGGTAATCGTCACTTTCTCGGTCCGAATCTCTCTCGCTCCATTGTAAACAACGGGGAATTGTGAGGAATACTAGCTCCTGTGACGTCACGCTACTTCCGCTACAGGCAAGGCTTTTTTTTATCAGCGAGCAAAAGGTGCGAACTTTATCGTCGATTTTCTCTACTAAATCCTTTCAGCAAAAATATGGCAATATCGCGAAATGATCAAGTATGACACATAGAATGGATCTGCTATTCCCGTTTAAATTAAAAAAAATCATTTCAGTAGGCCTTTAAAGGGGAACTGCACTTTTTTTTTTGGAATTTTCGTTAACAGTCATTATGGAAGACAAGATGACGGATGTATTCTTTTAAAATGCATTATAAATGATTAAATAAATGCGATCAAATGTCCGCTTACAATGGAGCCTACGGAAGACCTTCAATTCTGCCTATAGAGCCCCTAAAAAACCATCCAAACACCTCCAGTAGCGTTTTATATACAGTACAGGCCAAAAGTTTGGACACACCTTCTCCTCACTCAATGCGTTTTATTTATTTTCATGACTATTTACATTGTAGATTGTCACTGAATGCATCAAAACTATGAATGAACACGTGGAGTTATGTACTTAACAAAAAAAGGTGAAATAACTGAAAATGTTAAGTTAAAGTTAAAGTTAAAGTACCAATGATTGTCACACACACACTAGGTGTGGTGAAATTTGTCCTCTGCATTTGACCCATCCCCTTGTTCACCCCCTGGGAGGTGAGGGGAGCAGTGAGCAGCAGCTGTGGCCACGCCCGGGAATCATTTTTGGTGATTTAACCCCCAATTCCAACCCTTGATACTGAGTGCCAAGCAGGGAGGCAATGGGTCCCATTTTTATAGTCTTTGGTATGACTCGGCCGGGGTGTGAACTCACGACCTACCGATCTCAGGGCGGACACTCTAACCACTAGGCCACTGAGTAGGTGTAAAATAGGTAATAATAAATAAGTAAAATGTGTTTTATATTCTTCAAAATAGCCACCCTTTGCTCTGATTGCTGCTTTGCACACTCTTGGCATTCTCTCGATGAGCTTCCCGGGGTAGTCACCTGAAATGGTTTTCACTTCACAGGTGTGCTTGAAGCTCATCGAAAGAATGCCAAGAGTGTGCAATGTTTTCAGTAATTTCACCTTTTTTTGCTAAGTACATAAGTCCACATGTTTTGTTCAGGAGAGAACACACAGGAGATAATACAAATAATAACAGAAGAAATGAACAAATTAAAAAGATGGTTTGACAAACACAGACTATCGTTGAATCTCAGTAAAACTAAGATAATGCTATTTGGTAACAGTAGAAGGGAAAGTCAAACACAAATACAAATAGATGGAGTAGAAATTGAAAGAGTAAATGAAACTAAATTTCTAGGTATAATGATTGATGATAAATTGAACTGGAAATCTCATGTAAAAAATATACAACATAAAGTAGCGAGAAACACGTCAATAATGAATAAAGCAAAACATGTTCTAGACCAAAAATCACTGCATATTCTCTACTGCTCGCTAGTGTTACCATATCTGAGTTATTGTGTAGAAATATGGGGAAATAATTACAAAAGTACACTTTATTCATTAACGGTGTTACAAAAAAGATCAGTTAGAATAATACATAATGTTGGATATAGAGAACATACAAAACCTTTATTTATTGAATCACGACATAGTGAATTTGCAAACAGCTAAAATTATACACAAAGCAAACTATAACCTGCTAGCCAAGAATATACAACAATTCTTCTCAAAAAAAGAGGAGAAATATAATCTTAGAGAAAAACATAATTTAAAACATTTGTATGCACGTACAACACTTAAGACCTTCAGTATATCAGTATGTGGAATTAAATTATGGAATGGATTAAGCAAAGCCATCCAACAATGTACTAATATGATCCACTTCAAGAAACTCTTCAAACTTAAAGTGTTTACAAAGTACAAAGAAGAAGAACCATGACAAACATTCTCAATTTATTTCATCCATCCATTCATTCATTCTTAAAGTAATCTTACTTATCTCATCATATGAAATATGACTTACTTCACCAATTATTATTATTAAATTATTACTATTATTTATTTATATTGTGATTACTTATGGAGTTTATTGTGAATAAATTGTGAACAGGAAGTGAACAAAAAGTTTTAGCAACTGTTATGTAAAAGAAAAGGGGTAGGATTAAAAAAGCTCTGCTTCTTCCTACTCCTTTTCGAACATGTTGAAAAGAGAAACTGGAAATTGTGATGTATCATGTTGTATGCTTGCATGTTCCAAATAAACTCAAACTCAAACATGTGTTCATTCATAGTTTTGATGCCTTCAGTGACAATCTACAACAATAGCCGTGAAAATAAAGAAAACGCATTGAATGAAAAGGTGTGTCCAAACTTTTGGCCTGTACTGTACATGATGTAAGTATATATGCAATGTACCGTAGTTTTCGGACTATAAGTCGCAGTCGGGGGTGCGATTTATACTCAGGAGCGATTTATGTGTGAAATTATTAACACATTACCGTAAAACATCAAATAATATTATTTAGCTCATTCACGTAAGAGACTAGGCGTATAAGATTTCATGGGATTTAGCGATTAGGAGTGACAGATTGTTTGGTAAACGTATAGCATGTTCTATATGTTATAGTTATTTGAATATGTTACGTTAACATACCAGGCACGTTCTCAGTTGGTTATTTATGCGCCATATAACGTACACTTATTCAGCCTGTTGTTCACTATTCTTTATTTATTTTAAATTGCCTTTCAAATGTCTATTCTTGGTGTTGGGTTTTATCAAATACATTTCCCCAAAAAATGCGACTTATACTCCAGTGCGACTTATATATGTTTTTTTCCTTCTTAATTATGCATTTTCGGCCGGTGCGACTTATACTCCGGAGCGACTTATAGTCCGAAAAATACCGTAGTAACATTTATAATAACATTTAATATTTACTCATTTTGATCATTTTAAACATTAATTTCAAGAATGTTTCATTTTTCTCCATCACTGATTATTACTCACTGCAGACTTTATGAGAGCCAACAAACCTAATAAAACACCACTTACTGTACAAGGTCTGCTGTCACTAAGATGCCGACTGCTAGGATTTTCATGTATTCCCATTTAGATGAAAAATACTCATAATCCTCGCAAAGAAACAGGGTCGGGGGACGGACAAGTGTTTTTTGTGTCGTCCTCACCAGTTACAAGTCCGAAACGGCTGCCAAAGTTTCCCAATTTTTTCACATTATAATCTCAGCCATCTACTCGCATGCATGATTTACAATAAACTTGCAGGGAGCAGGGAAGCGAGGAAGCAGCAAACCACTCGATGATGTAAACATAAGGCATACTTGCCAACCCTCCCGTTTTTACCGGGAGACTCCCGGTATTCAGCGCCTCTCCCGATAACCTCCCGGCAGAAATTTTCTCCCGACAAACTCCCGGTATTCAGCCGGAGCTGGAGGCCACGCCCCCTCCAGCTCAATGCGGACCTGAGTGGGGACAGCCTGTTCTCACGTCCGCTTTCCCACAATATAAACAGCTTGCCAGCCCAATGACGTTATAACTGTAGAATGATCGAGGGCGAGTTCTTGGTTTCTTATGTGGGTTTATTGTTAGGCAGTTTCATTAACGTCCTTCCAGCGCGGTAACAACACAACAACAGCAGTCACGTTTAGTCTACAGTAAAGCAGTTCGTCTGCCGTAAACAGCAATGTTGTGACACTCTTAAACAGGACAATACTACCATCTACTGGATAGCCTCCAGAACACTGAAATTCAAGTATTTCTTTTATTTATATGTATAATAAAATAAATATATATATATATATATATATATATATATATATATATATATATATATATATATATATATATATATATATATATATATATATATATATATATATATATATATATATATATATATGTGTATGTGTATGAAATACTTGACCTTCAGTGAATTCACTGAAGGTCAAGCATTTCATATATCTATATATATATATACTGTATGTATGTGTATATATATATATACTGTATGTATGTGTATATATATATATATATATATATATATATACACATACATACAGTATATATATATATACTGTTTTACATATATATATATATATATATATATATATATATATATATATATATATATATATATATATATATATATATATATATATATATATATATATATATATATATATATATATATATATGCGCTTTGGAGCCCCTGCCTCGAAAGAAAATAATGAAAATAATGTTTGACTTGGTGCCCTTCCAACTTGCCTTGGTGCCCTAAAATATGAGCCCTCCTTTAAGGCAACACTTGCCTTGACTCTAAAAAGTTAAAATTTGAGGCCTGAATAGATATCATCAAAATAGTATCAATCTCACAGAAATTGAGGAGGTTGAGGTGGGTTGGGGGTTGAGGTGGGAGGGGGCGCGGGGGGTGTATATTGTAGCGTCCCGAAAGAGTTAGTGCTGCAAGGGGTTCTGGGTATTTGTTCTGTTGTGTTTATGTTGTGTTACGGTGCGGATGTTCTCCCGAAATGTGTTTGTCGTTCTTGTTTGGTGTGGGTTCACAGTGTGGCGCATATTTGTAACAGTGTTAAAGTTGTTTGTACGGCACCCTCAGTGTGGCCTGTATGGTTGTTGACCAAGTATGTGTTGTATTCACTTGTGTGTGTGAAAAGCCGCAGATATTATGTGATTGGGCCGGCACGCAAAGGCAGTGCCTTTAAGATTTATTGGCGCTCTGTACTTCTCCCTACGTCCGTGTACCACTCCGTACAGCGGCGTTTTAAAAAGTCATACATTTTACTTTTTTAAACCGATACCGATAATTTCCGATATTACATTTTAAAGCATTTATCGGCCGATAATATCGGCAGCCCGATATTATCGGACATCTCTAATTGTTTGGTATAATAATTATAATGAAAAAAAACCAACAACAAAAAAAAACAGGTTACAGGTTAGTAACTTTCTTCTGGTTGCATGGAGATGGCCTAAAAATGTGTTATAAGAATTTAATCCATCTAAAAAAAAGTTTATAAAATGTCTCTTTTTGTTGTTGAAAAATCTGAATTGATTTAGAATCGGAAAGAATGAGAATCACAATTCGGACGTGAATTGATGCTAAAAAGCAATGTGTACATGACTTTGTAGCCGCCATCTTTGGCGCCCCCCGTTTGAGCTTGCCCTTGTGTGTAGATTACAGCTGGTACACGCTAATTACCGACCAAATAACAAACCCGCTCTTTTATAAACACACACAACTCATCAACACACACCGGAGGGGGCTGCTGTGTAAGCTCTCGGCAGGCGGCCGCGTTAAGAGACCATCTCACCTCTGCCAGGTGAACACACACGGCCACATCCATCTCGAGCGGCGGGGGGTGGCGGCGCTAATGAAAACGGCCATCATATTCTTCAACACACACACACACACACACTCATACTATTTAGGGATTAATCTGGAAATAAGGCCAATTGCGGCAGCGGATGGGAGGGGAGCTAAGTGATGTGAAGGGCTCAGCGGTGGCTGCCTCTTACCTTTTTGTTGTTTTCTTTAATATCCTGAGGATTGAGCGACTTGTAGTCTCTGGTAGAACAGTGGGGGGGTCAGAGAGAGAGAGAGAGAGAGAGAGAGAGAGAGAGAGAGAGAGAGAGAGAGAGAGAGAGAGTGTGTGTTTTAAGTATGCGTCACATGTCATGGCAATGTACATGCAATTTCCGAGGCAGCGTAATCAAGAGGGCTAATAGAGTGGAAAAATATGTAAAAATAACACACAGTCGACAAACACCATTTTGCACAAGCCTAAAAGTGAACATTTTGCAATATTCCTTCGCAAAGTGTGCACCGTGATTAGACGGAGACGGATTTCGAGCAGGGTTTTATTGGTTCTACATGTTCTACTGATAAAATTCCCACAAAAAGCACAGCCTAGCAATCTGCCAATTCAAGGACAAAGTGGTGGACTTGACGAGCATATTACTGTTATAACGTTGATGATGAACATGTACACGTTACAGTTACGTACATTTGCCTTCTAATAAGTATGTTAAGTGCCGGTATACATCACGCTTGGTATGTAAATACACATTTACAGAATATTACTCTGTAAATAACTCATTCGCAACGCATATATCTGCTAAAATGGAAAAATATTTTTTTCTTCTAAAACTTAATGGGTGCAGCTTATATGTTGGGTGCGCTCTAAAGTCCGTACACCACAGTATTTAAATAACTAAGCTCAGTGGCCTAGTGGTTAGAGTGTCCGCTTTGAGATGGGTAGGTTGTGAGTTCAAACCCCGGCCGAGTCATACCAAAGACTATAAAAATGGGACCCATTACTTCCCTGCTTGGCACTCAGCATCAAGGGTTGGAATTTGGGGTTAAATCACCAAAATGATTCCCGAGCGCGGCCACAGCTGCTGCTCACTGCTCCCCTCACCTCCCAGGGGGTGGATCAAATGCAGAGAGTATATTTAACCACACCTAGTGTGTGTGTGTGTGTGTGTGTGACTATCTGTGGTACTTAATTAAATACAGTCTGCTTTTTATAAAATGTTCCTTACATTTTCGCCTTTCTGCTCTTTATGCCCACATTTATTTTTTTTTTTAAACATTTTTGATTGTGTTTTTAGAATGTGCCCTGCACTTTGACAGGTCTGGTTTAGAGGTTTAAAAACATCTTACAACATACAGGGAGTGTCAGTAAAAAGCTATGAAAGTGTTTTTAATAGAGATGTCCGATATATGGCTTTTTTGCCTATATCCCGATATTGTCCAACTCTTAATTACCGATTCCGATATCAACCGATACCGATATATACAGTCGTGGAATTAACACATTATTATGCCTAATTTTGTTGTGATGCCCCCGCCTGGATGCATTAAACAATGTAACAAGGTTTTCCAAAATAAATCAACTCAAGTTATGGACAAAAATGCCAACAGGCACTGCCATATTTATTATTGAAGTCCACAAAGTGCATTATTTCTTTTAGCATGCCTCAAAACATCAGCTTGGAATTTGGGACATGCTCTCCCTGAGAGAGTATGAGGAGGTTGAGGTGGGCGGGGTTGAGGTGTAGCGGGGGGTGTATAATTGTAGCATCCCGGAAGAGTTAGTGCTGCAAGGGTTTCTGGGTATTTGTTCTGTTGTGTTACGGTGCGGGATGTTCTCCCGAAATGTGTTTGTCATTCTTGTTTGGTGTGGGTTCACAGTGTGGCGCATATTTGTAACAGTGTTAAAGTTGTTTATACGGCTACCCTCAGTGTGACCTGTATGGCTGTTGACCAAGTATGCCTTGCATTCACTAATGTGTGTGAAAAAACCATAGGTATTATGTGATTGGGCTGGCACGCAAAGGCAGTGCCTTTAAGGTTTATTGGCGCTCTGTACTTCTCCGATACAGCGGCGTTTTAAAAAGTCATACATTTTACCTTTTGAAACGATACCGATAATATCTGATATTACATTTTAAAGCATTTATCGGCCGATAATATCTCTAGTTTTTAACATTCATGTCATGTATTTTTTTTAATGAAATAACGTAAAAGCATTTTTCAAGCGCATGAAAATAAACATGTTATAGTACTACATTGAAATTAAGGATGCAATTATTTCAGACTATTATTGCTCTTTATGCTGCAAGTCAAAATCTCCACAATTGTGTTTCCTAGCATGACATGGCTTGTTTACATATGAAAGACATGCTCTAAGCGTGTGTGTGTGTGTGTGTGTGTGTGTGTGTGTGTGTGTGTGTGTGTGTGTGTCGTACATGGCGTCGGGCCTGAAGTGATGCAGCAGCGCGCAGAAAGCCAGGCCATTCCTCCAGGATGTGGTGAAGTTGGTGATCTTCACCCCGCGGTAGTTCTTGGTGACCTCGCGGCACCAGGCCAGCAGCGACTGGCTGGCGTTGGGCTTCCCTCCCAGAACCGGGCTGGGCACCGGGCTGGGCTGCAAAGCAGAGGGGAGGAAAGGAAAGCATGAGACACACAAACACGTCGTCACTCTTATTGCTCCCTTTTCCACACTGTACATGTCGCCCGTACAGTACTTGATCTTTCCCCTTAAACGACAACATCAAGTCTTCAATTAGCCGTCGAGTGCGTGTTAGCACACTAGCAGATGCGGAAAGCGTTCACAAAGAAGCACCTGAGCGTGGCTAATGTAAACATCTTATTAATTAGCTCCGCCTCTGAAGTCTTATCAGGGTCCAAAGCTTTCGCCACGTGGACCCTTTTCCGTCGCTCTCTCTCCAAATCCTAAAATCCTTGATAACAGAGGGACACTGTTCTACCTCGTGCAGCAGCAGGATCAAAACTATTGCACTCTTTTTCTTTGGCCTGCCACTAATCTGGCAATGGAGGCCAAGATCGGTTTCAAATCATGCATTTGGTTAGTGATGAGCAATATGTGATTCATGTGATGATGATCTGTAGGGGGAAAACAGTTTTTGAGGAAGATACATCGCAGCAGCAAAGCTTCAAATGTGTATAAAAAAAGCAGAGTTGTGGCCACCCAGCCCCCTCTGTTGGCCTCTATCTGCTACTACACGTGCATAAGACATTGTTGTGCTGGGGATGAATATATTGTGTGCTCTCACAAATGAGCCAGGAATGACAATAAAGTAGAATATTAAGACTCTTAAAGGGGTCATGTTGTGATTTTTTTCTACGTTTAAAACACTTCCTTGTGGTCTACATAACATGTAATGGTGGTTCTTTGGTCAAAATGTTGCACAGATTATGTTTTATAGACCATCTTCAAGCTGCTTTCTGACCATCTCTTCAGGGTGCGCCGTTTTGTGGGAGGTCTTATTTACGTGCCTCCACTTCGACAGCGTCTTCTCCCCGTCAACCAATGTCGTAGATTTTAAGGCTTCTATGTGTAGTCTACTGACAGATTATGTTAGAACTGCACGCTATTTTGTATTACAAATGGCAACAGCGGAGGACACGTGTGTGTGTGTGTGTGTATATATATACATATATGTGTATATATGTATACATATATATATATATATATATATATATATATATATATATTTTTTTTTTCTTTTTTTTTTTTTCTTCTAGGAAGCAAATAACCTGTAATTAATCATGAATAATCATAGGTCTAGAGTGTGATTAATCTGATTTAGAAAAATATCCCCTTGACAGCCCTAATATATGTATATATACATATAAATATACATACATTTGTATGTATACACTGTATATACATAAATATGTATACATATATTTACATATGTATACATACATACACATGTGTGTATATACATATGCATATATACACACAGATGTATGGACTGTTTTTATACATGTATACACATGTATACATATACATTTGTATAAATACATACACACACATTTATACATATATGTGTATATATATGTTCATATAAGTGTGTATATATATATATATATATATATATATATATATATATATATATATATATATATATATATATATATATATATATATATATATATATGTGTGTGTGTGTGTGGATGTGGATGTATAAATGTTATCACCGTTATCATTATCACGGTATTTTTAAATGTGCTCAAAATTTTCAAAAAGTACTTATAGTGAAATCTTTTAACTAAGTTTTACTTATAAAAAAAAAACCCACATGTAAAATGATTTCCTTTGTATAAGAAACATTACTGTAGATAAAAACACTGTTTCATGGACCTCAAGTAGAAATTGAATGTGCATATGAAAGCAACACAAGCATTATAAATAAAGTAATATGGCAGAAAAAATAAACAATATCAATGTGAAAGTTGTGCAAGATAGCACTTTATGGACATTACAGATAAAAAACAAAACAAAAAAACAAACAGGTGCCACCTTTTTTCAAGTTGGTACCGGTTGGCCATAATACGTAAAAGCACATTTGGTCCATGTAGATAAAACTAGTGTTCATGTATGAGATCTGGTCTTACACACACACACAATAATAATTACGATTATGTTTGTCAATATTAAAATCACGATTATTGATTATGTTCGGTAAAACAGTGTAGCCATTGTGTAGTTTGTAATGTCTAATAAAACGGCTATAGATAAAAACGTTATCCATATATTTAAAGACAAATATTTGTGCTTTTGTTCATTAATAGTATCAACATGTCTTTTTTTCTCATTCCATGATGCCTTTATCTCTATTTTTTACATTTTGATAGAGGGAGGTATTTTTTTAAGTTATGTACATTTATATGTGCTAATGTATGTACATGCACATTCTGTATCGGGACAGATCCAAGAGTTTCAGCAATAAAACATTAACAAAATGCTATGTCACATTAATTGTTATTAAAGTAATAACTTTGGGGGGAAAAAAAAAAGTAATAAAAAAACCCATGGTGTTATATAAAACACAAAACAGTTTAGCTAATGAAGATAAAGTCTAATAAACAAGCTTTGTTCTTCTCCATTAACACCAAGTGGTTCAGCGCAACAGTTTGGCCAACAAAAATTAACAGGGGTGACAACTCTTCACATCGAATAAACAATCTTCACAGCCTGCGTTCAGTTCGATGAGATGATGAAACATTTAGCTAGTATTGATGTTATTTGAACACTGATACAGTTTGCAGTTAAATCAAGAAGGAGTGCACATTACTGTAAACAAACTAAAGACTTTATAAACAAGTTGTGGCATGTTTCCTAATTAACTCTCAGTCACAGCAGCTGATGGACTCCGTATTGAGAAAACAAAAGCAACATCAAATAGTTTTCTCCTTCACTGTAAACTTTTAGTGTGAGACAAATGTGTCTTGTCTTCAATATTGTCCACACCTGTCTCCATCTAAAAACAGCAGTGTGCTCTTAAATGCACGCCGAGACTCCTTGGATATGAAGCGAGGGAAATTTAAGTTAAACCAAGCGCTCGGCTCTTTTCACACCGAGAGGAAATCTTCGTAGCAAAGTCCGTGTAGTTGTGGTCCGCCATGATTTTCAAGCCAAACTATTGCTGTGCCTCCATTTCCAGGAAGTAAGCAGTGTTGCCTAAATGCATTAATAAATGATGGTTTTTTGGTAATTAAAAATGTAAACAGTATTGCAAACTGTCTGGAATTTTACATATACATATATATATATATATATATATATATATATATATATATATATATATATATATATATATATATATATATATATATATATATATATATATATATGCTTTTTTAATTCTTTATTTTATGTTTTACTTTGGACTTCCTGCTGGCCAGATTGTGAAAGCTGGTGGGCCGGACTACAATGGCAGATTCGCGCAAAGCTCTTTTGGTAAAACTTTACCATACATGGAGATAATTCGCTGATGTCACCAATGGGGAAAACATCACAATTTGGGCAAAAAAATTACAACAGCTTGTTTGGAGGAAGCATTAAGGAAGGCAAGATTGTTTTTATAAACATCTCCGCCATGCCTCCGTGGTTTGATTTCACATTTGCGGGACTTATGCAGCTCCCAAATACACAAGAAGAGGTAGCAATAGGTAAAAAAGGTTGGTTTTGCATAATAGGTCCATTTAGTATAAAGGCTTGAATAGCGTTTTAATGTGCTTACTTTCGTTTTACAGTGCAACACGAGACGTCACAAGGGCCAAGATGAAAGACTGGAGGCAGTCACTACTAGCAGCTCATGACCTTTGTGCCCTGTGTGTGTGTGCGTGTGTGTGTGTGTGTGTGTGTGTGTGTGTGTGTGTGTGTGTGTGTGTGTGTGTGTGTGTGTGTGTGTGTGTGTGTGTGTGTGTTGAGTAAAGGAAAGGCCCCTATGGCTGTCTGAGTACAGGGAGACGGCAGCAGGAGCCTGAGGGGCAGACACTTGACATTTCCGGCTCATCTTTAAAAGAGGGCCTTAACCTTTCCCCATACCTTCAGCAGACACGTTTTTTGGGGCCTCGACAACGTCTGTGTGCCGCCCAAATAAACTAAAGCGGGGATGAATACAAATCTATATGGAGATCCAGCAAGGAACACGTCACTGATGAATGGAACACAATACAGGTGATGAACACAAAAGAACATGACTGGTTGGTTGAGCTGCATTGTGTGTGTGTGTGTTATTAAGTGTGTGTGTGTTGAGGTGTGGAGTGGTCTTTCTCCAGGCCTTCCCTCTCCTGCTCTTTCAAGTGACGGTGGAAAGTAGCCGTCTAATTTTAGCACCCTAATTACCTGGGATTAGACACCAGGTGCTATTATAGCAATTAGACACATGGCGCGCTGCGGGGGCCGCAGACCTAGCACCCTAGCCCACGGAAAACACACGCATCGGCCGGTGGGAAAACAACAGTGACACACACACACACACACACACACACACACACACACAAGGCATAACCAGCGGGACAGGCTCGCTTGAGTGGTGTATGTGGGACTGAGCCAATAGTGCTTATTCCAACAAATAGGCATACTTGCCAACCCTCCCGTTTTTAGCGGGAGAATCCCGGTATTCAGCGCCTCTCCCGACAACCTCCCGGCAGAGATTTTCTCCCGACAAACTCCCGGTATTCAGCCGGAGCTGGAATCCACGCCCCCTCCAGCTCAATGCGGACCTGAGACTGAGTGGGGACAGCCTGTTCTCACGTCCGCTTTCCCACAATATAAACAGCTTGCCTGCCCAATGACGTCATAACATCTAGGGCTTTTAGAGAGTAGAGTGGACAACTGCGCACACAACAAGGAGACGAAGCAGAAGAACGAGGAAATTACAGACATGGCGACGCCGTCGACGAGCAAGATGAAGAAATACGCTTGCAAGTTCCAAAACGAATGGAAACAAGAATTTCAGTTCATCCAGGACAGTTCGAAGGGGAAGGTGCATGTTGCCTGTAAATATGTAGAACAGACTTCTCCATTGAACACGGTGGCCGAAATGATATACTCATTCATGAACGGAGAAGTTAAACAGGACAATACTGCCATCTAATGGAACACTGAAATTCAAGTATTTCTTTTATGTAAATAAAATAAATATAAATATATATATATATATATATATATATATATATATATATATATATATATATATATATATATATATATATATATATATATATATATATATATATATAGCTAGAATTCACTGAAAGTCAAGTATTTCATACATATATATACATACATACATACATACATACATACATACATACATACATACATACATACATACATACATATATATATATATATATGAAATACTCGAGTTGGTGAATTCTAGCTGTAAATAACCACGCCCCCAAACACCCACCCCCCCCACCCCCCACCTCCCGATATTGGAGGTCTCAAGGTTGGCAAGTATGCAAATAGGCAACCATTTGCAATTTAAGAATCACTTGAGAACACAACTTCTCAAATATTGGCCGTTGCTTTACTTAACTGCAGAGAGTAATAGGGATCTCCAGTGGTACCTTGGGGAAAGAAGTTAAAATTGGTACCTCAAAAACTGGGGCCCAACTTTTCCACTACAGAGGGGGCCAGTACCCACTTAAGTATTAACACTGAATTAGTAATTTTACTCTTGATTTTAATAGTATTCAATAAATATACACTACCGTTCAAAAGTTTGGGGTCACATTGAAATGTCCTTATTTTTGAAGGAAAAGCACTGTACTTTTCAATGAAGATAACTTTAAACTAGTCTTAACTTTAAAGAAATACACTCTATACATTGCTAATGTGGTAAATGACTATTCTAGCTGCAAATGTCTGGTTTTTGGTGCAATATCTACATAGGTGTATAGAGGCCCATTTCCAGCAACTATCACTCCAGTGTTCTAATGGTACAATGTGTTTGCTCATTGGCTCAGAAGGCTAATGGATGATTAGAAAACCCTTGTGCAATCATGCTCACACATCTGAAAACAGTTTAGCTCGTTACAGAAGCTACAAAACTGACCTTCCTTTGAGCAGATTGAGTTTCTGGAGCATCACATTTGTGGGGTCAATTAAACGCTCAAAATGGCAAGAAAAAGAGAACTTTCATCTGAAACTCAACAGTCTATTCTTGTTCTTAGAAATGAAAGCTATTCCACAAAATTGTTTGGGTGACCCCAAACTTTTGAACGGTAGTGTATCTAACCTATTTACAGTTTAACAGGATGAACCTTGTCAAATGATATAATAATAATAATAATAATAACAACTGGGATTTATATAGCGCTTTTCTAAGTACCCAAAGTCGCTTTACATGTTACAAAACACATCATTCATTCACACCTGGTGGTGGTAAGCTACTTTCGTAGCCACAGCTGCCCTGGGGTAGACTGACGGAAGCGTGGCTGCCAATTTGCGCCTACGGCCCCTCCGACCACCACCTATCATTCGTTCAACATTCATTCACCAGTGTGAGCGGCACCGGGGGCAAGGGTGACGTGTCCTGCCCAAGGACACAACGGCATGGTAAGAGGCGGGGAGCGAACCTGCAACCCTCAGGTTTCTGACACGGGCGCTCTACCCACTACGCCATGCCGCCCCAATATATGAAAGCATGTGTCAATCACAAAGATTATCAAGGCTTAGGTCAGACTGATTAGAAAAAATAAATACTACTCAAATATACTGGGACTCATAAAAACTGATGAAAAATTAATGTACATACAATTACGCTGGGCTAAAATGAGTCAAGTCACCAGCTTTGGCGTCACTGTGGACAGTGATTTTTAAACTTGACAAAGAAGTCAATGGCGTTTTAAAATCCTGTTTTTATCATCTTCGTCTTTTAGCAAAGTAAAACAGTCTGAACAAGTCGTGCATGCTTTTATTTCAAGTTGCCTGGACTACCGCAATGCACTTTATGCCGGCATTTATGCTGGCATTAGTCAAGAAGCTCTCTCCCGGTTGCAGTTAGTCCAGAACACGGGAGCATGACTTTTAAAGGGGGCCAGGAAACGCCAGCATATAACCCCAATTCTTGAGACTTTGCACTGGCTCCCTGTTCATTTTAGAATTGATTTAAAAATGTTGCTGTTTGGTTTTAAAGCTTTGCATGACTGGCACCTCATTATATCTCGGACCTCATCCAAATTTACACTCCTGCGCGCGATCTGAGGTCCGAGAGCCAGCTCCAGCTCGTGGTGCCCAAGACCAGACTTAAAACCAGGGAGACAGGGCCTTCTCTGTGGTCTGCCATAAGCTCTGGAACACTCTGACCCTCCAACTGCTCCAACAGTGGAGTGTTTTAAGTCTCGTCTTAAGACCCACTTTTATTCTCTGGCTTTTAACACTACGTGAGTTGTGTGATCCTCTGTGTTTTTAAATGTTTTATTTGTATGTATTGTTTGAATTGGTTTTATCCTTTAACATCGTTTTAATCACATTTATTTTTCATATTGTTTTTATATTTATTTATTTTGGTTTTATTCAGTCAATGGTGGAGCTAAGGACCGGTGGTATTTGAATCTTGTTTTTAATATTTTTGTGCAGCACTTTGGAAACATTTTTGTTGTTTAAATGTGCTATATAAATAAAGTGGATTGGATTGGATAAATACTAACTAAATAAATAATAATATATATACACGTTTCTTAAATAAACTGTCAATAAAATCAACTGCAAATGAAAATACAAGCTTCACCACTTTAGTCATATTTTTTGCCACTAAAGAAACTTCTTTAAGACTTTAGCTCCGGACTTCTTCTGTTTGTTTGATATTGTCATTGTACATGTCAAACTACTTCCGGAACGTAAATGACCGCCATAACCACAACACCAGGGGGAGCTCCACTAACCACGTCAAACCCAGATTCCAATCTAACAAAGGTCTTAACTCATTCTCCTTCTATGCCACATCAATATGGAATGCACTCCCAACAGGTGTAAAAGAAAGTGCATCTCTATTCTCCTTCAAAACCTCACTAAAAGAGCACCTCCAGGCAGCTACAACCCTAAACTAACACCCTCCCCCCACCAAATCCCACCTCTGCGGATTGTAAATAATCAAATGTAAATACTGTATTTTTCGGAGTATAAATCGCTCCGGAGTATAAGTCGCACCGGCCGAAAATGCATAATAAAGAAGGAAAAAAACATATAAGTCGCACTGGAGTATAAGTCGCATTTTTGGGGGAAATGTATTTGATAAAACCCAACACCAAGAATAGACATTTGAAAGGCAATTTTAAATAAATAAAGAATAGTGAACAACAGGCTGAATAAGTGTACGTTATATGAGGCATAAATAACCAACTGAGAACGTGCCTGGTATGTTAACGTAACATATTATGGTAAGAGTCATTCAAATAACTATAACATATAGAACATGCTATACGTTTACCAAACAATCTGTCACTCCTAATCGCTAAATCCCATGAAATCTTATACGTCTAGTCTCTTACGTGAATGAGATCAATAATATTATTTGATATTTTATGGTAATGTGTTAATATTTGCACACATAAGTCGCTCCTGAGTATAAGTCGCACCCCCCGGCCAAACTATGAAAAAAACTGCGACCTTATAGTCCGAAAAATACGGTAACCAAATGTATATACTTGTTCTTATGCTTTGAGCTCACTATGGTCACCGCTCGCTGTACATATCCTACCAAGTCAGACCTACACTGTTACAATGTCCATTTCTCAGATGATATAATTGTTGATGACTGAAGTATGCTGATAGCAACCCGTCCAACCCCCGTCCACATCCCATCCCCCGGGTTGTAAATAATTCAATGTATATACTCTGATGATTAACTTGTGTGATGACTGTATTATGCTGATAGTATATATTTGTACCATGAATTGATTAACGTGGACCCCGACTTAAACAAGTTGAAAAAACGTATTCGGGTGTTACCATTTTGTGGTCAATTGTACGGAATATGTACTGTACTATCTACTAATAAAAGTTTCAATCAATCAATCAATCAATGCCACAAGTGGTGGGAAA